>NC_089313.1:9676987-9771987 GCF_036669915.1 Pocillopora verrucosa | reverse complement strand
TTCTGGATACTTACAATAAGGGTCTACTTCGCCCTACACAAGCAGACCACAATTATGATGGCGTAACTATGGCGGATCTCAGGAACTCAGAAATCCCCAGCGTTGAACCACTAGACAAAACACAAGAGGGTGTCAGTCTAGATCCAAGGCTGGCTAAAGTACTGGGGCATGAAACTAGGGACATTGAAAACAATACCCAATCTAGAAGACGGTTGTCGTATAGATCTTCAGAAGCTGTGGTACCCGTTCCAGTTCAGGAGTTAATTCTAAACAAGCCAAAACCGCATCTAAATGACAAGGAGAGAAGCGATGTGCCCCCAATCCAGCTACAAAGCAAAATCACCTTTGTCTCCGATGAAAACACTGTCATAAACTGTTAATAACATTAGGGGTGGACGTTTGGGGATAGGTGATGCACATGTATATTGAACTTTCAACTGTAGCATTTTTCTTTCTTGTTTTATAAACATAGGGGTTGCAATTTATTCTCCAACCCGAGCCCCAGGATAAACCCCTGGAATTCATGCCACACGTGATGTTGAAGACTTTATAAGAAAGGTTCCTGTTTTAAATAATTAAGTCAATAAAATCAATCAATTTAATTAGGTCAGAATTATTATATTATATTATAAATACCACACCGCAAAATATTGAAAATAATACTGAGCACATGAAATGTCTTTTGTACACGATTTACATTTAATATAATTATTATTTACATCTGAGCCTACTAAGTATTTTTTTCTGCTTTCCTTAATTCTTGACATTAAAAATTACACCTCTTACAGGATGTATATTTAAACCTATTTGCATGAAATACAGCCATGTACTGTTTGTACATTATATGTATATAGATAGTAGCACAAGAAAAGCACAAGTAAAATTTTGTTCTTTTTTTTCTCCTTTTCTACATGAAACCAACCCTTAAAATGTTTTCTCATGTCTCATACTCTCACAAATACTGGGTTTCCTGAAATTGCCATTGTTTCTAATTTAACACTGTCAAAAACTGAAAACTGCTACATTACCTAGCCAGTTAGATTTTGAGTCACCTACAGTTATGTGAAAAGGAACAATCTTACCAAATCCTTATTATTCAAATCAGTGCACTGTTAACTTACCACTGTAAAATCAGTGGCAGAGCTTGGGCATTGAAATTCACCTTACAAACAATCTTACCCAGGGTTTCATGGGGTACAATAAAATAAATATGAAATTGTACCAGACCTACACGTAAATGTCAACTAACATTAACTGACATAGAAATAAATCAGTTCGTGCTGCAATCAGCTTCTCTATCTTCCTCAATGGTGTCAAGGATACACACCTCTTCCTGTGTCTCTTGGTTCTGTAGCTCTTCCACAATCTCATTGTACAACAAAACAAGAGTTTCCTTTTTAACTTTGCTGGGCTGTGCTTTGATAGCTCCAAATCTGCTTGACAGAGGCTCCCTTGTCTCCTCATCAGTGAGCAGCAGAAGCTTTTCAGCTATTCTCCTGAAGATTTCATCTTTGGATGCATTCCTTATGTCTTCTGCCAAAGCTCTGTCTTCTGTAGTTACATATAGCACTTGCAACTGGGTATCTGATCTTTTTTTGCCATCAATGAAGTGTGTATGAAGCAAGTTGCTTCTGTTCCTTCTAAGAATTTCCTCATAATTTTTCAAATCACTGTCCAGTTCAGGGCCTTCCAAGGATGTTACAACATTTGACAACCCTCCTTGCAAATACCTTTGAAGGAAAAGCAGTGAAATAAACTTATTGAACCAACTATTGCATTGAGAATTGCTCTTTAATTTACACCACTACTATTACATACTGGAGCTGAATAGCTTATACTAAAATGTATTGTGTCATTTACTTCTCTTTTCGTAACTTTATGCGCCATGCTAGCACTTCATCTACAAAATCATGCTTTCTTCTTGAGTCCAATGCTTCATCCTTGGGATTATGCAATCCAAGCAGGGAGAAAAGCCAATTTCTCACCTAAATATAAATAAAATAAATGAGGTATTTAAAGAGGAATCCAAACTACTCACAGATAGTTTCAAGCAGGTCTTCTGAATCAGACCAAATTCGTGTTTAAAAAGTTTTAGGATTTTAGGAGAGAAGAAAACCAAGTAACCTGGAGATAAATGCTTTTACTAACTCTTAGCAATGATTCACAATGTTATGTACAAAAGATAATGAACTACAAAGATATTTTTTGCCCTTCTTTAGTAGCTTTTAAATGTTGAAGTAACTATAAATTAAGTACATGTATATCATTTGTGCCCGTTTCAAAATACACCAAAAAGTGAAACAAACAAATGTTTGCATACACTATACCTTGCTAAGATTTCCAAGATTTCTGAAAATCCTCAGCCAATCCAATGCAGTCATGGTGCCAGGCTGCCACACTTTTGACTCCTTGTTTTTCTCCTCAAGGCAAGCATCCATGTCTTCACCCTTGCTTTCATTCCCTGATGTACTAACTGCCTCTGTATTCTGCACAAATACAGTCAGTTCTTCTGGGTAGCAAGCTCGGTCTACACTACAATAATGAAAGAAAAATGGTAATGACTTAATGAACAGTTGTTAGGTGTAAAATTAGTCAGCATGTCAGCTGTACATGGATGTAATTGCTTGTTGACTCAGAGATGGGAGGCCTTTCATTTAGAAGAATGAAAGGAGCTGACCACTAAAAAATTTCAATATTTGTTATATATTATTGTACATATATATAAGTTTAAAAAACAATCAAGAAAAGTTTCCATTTACCTACCTGTCATACAGGTCAATCAAAGCATACTTAGACACTACATTTCTATGAAATACAGTAGCAAATGTCATCTGCCCTGCTCTTACATAGGCAGCATTATTTCTCCTGATGCCCATGCGGAAAACTTAGAGAGCCATTAAATACGTCCAGGTCATGCCAAAGATGTACCTGTAGGTGGCATTTTTCCAGCCAACATTAGGCATCCAGTCATACAAGTAGTCATTAACTGACATTGCAGATCCACCGTCAAGCCTATCCCGGATGTATGGAATGAGTAATTCCTTCCACAAACCAATGTGAGCAACTTTCAGGATAGACATTGTCTTGTGGTGGTCTGAACCCTTTTTGACAAATTTCTGAGCAGCATCAGAAACAAAACCAAGCTCACTGGCAAGCTTAGAAACAAAGACATCCCAGTTTAAATCAATGAAATGTCTTGCCATGTTCATTTCTAGATGAAGCTTTCCAATACGAAGTACCACCCAGTCAAACTCTTTTACAGCACTGCATTTCTGTCCTTGATGAACTTTAATGCAATGTTCATTCACACTTTCCTCCATGACCTCCTCACCACGTTCTGTACAGAGGAACACATCATTGACCACTCTCCTGCACACAAGGTAAGGTAGACCATCCATGGTAACATTAAGCCATTGCCGAGCATTTGGATCATTGGGATGATACCGCCTCACCTTTGCAGCCATGCCAACTCTACGTAAAACTTCCTTGAGTGCATTCGGAGAATTTGGATTTACAAATACAGGATCACTTGTCACAATGTTGACTGGATGATCAATATGGTTTGATGGCACATGCTGGAATTCATCATAACACTCAGAAAATGTTTCTTTTACAATGACATGTGCCTCCTCATTCTGATCAATGATGAATCCCAGCTGTGTTTCTCTCACTCTCTGTCGGTACTGACGGATGGGGGCAACCAGTGCAGTACCTAGGATGTCACTGCCTTGAAGTTCTTTCTCAGCATCTTTCAGGCTCACCCTGCAATCTATATTTACACATTTTCTTTTGTTCCTATCCATTGTTGTTTGGCATACAGGACAAACACGCTTTCCTTCTTTGGCTTTAATGTCATCTACTCTGATGTCAACATCATCTTGCCACACATCCCCAGTTTTTGTCTGCTCTTTAAGTAACCCCTGAAGTAACTCATGGATTAGTCGTTTGTTCTGAGTACAACAAAAAAAATTCAATTACAAAATGTTATAGTCAATTGAAAGAATTGCCTTTTAACTTTACACATGTTCACAAAAGTAGGCCTGTCCTTAAAACAGGTATAGTATAATCCATAATTTGCTGGCTAAGCCTCAAATTTGCACAATGTTTTTTTTCTCCTAGTGTTTGTTTTCCTAATTGTAAACTACATCTACAAGAAGATGACCTTTCTTGTACACCTGTAATTTCAAATGTATAATTACCTCTTGGCGGATTATTTCATTATCAGGTTCTGAATCTGAACATGCCTTTGCCAGCTTTTCCCGCTCATCTTGACATGTCTTGGCTTGTTCAATGCGGTTGTACCACGCTCTAAAAGAGAGAGCCAAATTAGTAATACCGGTACTTGGTATCGCTATCTCAATTCTGGAAACTTGTGGAATGTGCTGCAACATCAAAATTTTAAGCTTACATTTTGAGTTGTTTACAAGTTGACCTAGCATGGTTAGTTTCTTGTATGTGCTCTTGTTTTTACAAGTTTATGCCTAATAAAACAATAACTACTGAATAATTTGTGTTATCTGCCTCAGTTTTTGGCTGATAGCACAAACCTCTCCCTATCATGCTTAACCTCAAGGAATAACTGTTAAATACTTGATAAAAATAAAAGACGAAAAACACTGAAAGTTATAGTCTATCAAATTTACTGTACCTTAATATGGTAATGTATGCACATTTTAATTGATTACATATACATGACCTTCAAATATGCTGGCAACAATTTCGGAAAGGAAATGACTTGTCCAAGATTGTGCTCATTAAACAAAACAAATCCTTGTGTATTCAATAACTAATTGACCATTTTTTCAAATGAGTTTCTTACCCTGGAGCAAGATTTGAATCCAACTGCAATGTTCCATTGGGATAAACAGGTGCCACACAGTGTTATCTTTACGCACAGTCCACTTCCTAATAAGCACCTGGTCATTGTCAATAGCTGTCAGAATATCACCAGAGGGAACTTGAGGGACTTCCATTGTTAAGTTATTTAGCCAGGTTTTGACAGTGGTGTTTCCTCCAGCGGGGTGGATCTTACCATGGATATTAAGGGCAAGTTTACTACGTGTCACAGAGTATACCAAGAGATTTGTAGCAAACATCAATGGGCTTACAAAAGAGGGTTGCACAATAGAATAAAGCTGATCGACAGTTACTGCCTTATGAACTGGCTTGGCACTTTCGTGGCTAAGGGCATTGATTGCACATGTCAAAACTGAGTTTCTGGCCTGAATCCATGTATGAGGGGTCACATTTAACATAGAAGTTAGATTCTTGTATGTTTGATTACAAGACAAGATGTCAGTTTTCACATTTTCCTTTTCTGAGCGAAAAATAGTTGAAGTAAGCAACAGTCTATCTTCAGTACTTAGCTTATTTATTTCATGTAGCATGTTATCTCTGTCCAAGAAGATGAAATTATAGTTTTCTGCCAGCTTTCTGGCACATGTAACTGCTTCCTCTTTTTCCATCAACACAATGTTGTGCATAACGGCACTGAACCCCAGACAATACTTTTTTTCCCCCTCTGATTCGTTGTCCTCGCCACTTTCGGTTTCGCTTCCACAAGTTTCTGTTGCTTTCCATTCCAAGGGCTGTTTGGAAATCTTACGGGGACGCCCTTTTCCTTTAGATTTGCTGGCCCTACAAGGACAATTGTCCTCAGTGTGGCTTCTCCACACATGTGGTTCCTTCTTTTTGGCAACTTCCTCTGGATCGGAAACTGTGCGAACTCTATACAGAAATCGCTTGCACCCCGTGCAGATAGAGGATGGATGAATCTCTCGGCTGTCGAGATCGACATTAATTCGAAATTTCATCCAGAGCTCCGATTTGAAAGATTCTTTGTTTGTAGCACTGACCCTGGTCCGCGGCAGATTTGTGCCACAAAGACGACAAAGTGTCTCCAGATACTGAATGTGTTCATCCATGCCGTTGGCCTGATCTGAAATTCACAATGTAGGCTTATAAAGGTCCGATAAATAATTGTCATTTTACTTTAAATTGCCCGGCCACAAAGTATGGTTAAAATTTATGGTTTACACGATACTCCGATGGATCTCAACAAAGGAATCCGCCTGGTAGTTAGCACACTAATAGACTTTCAACATCCGTGCACTCGAGCAAAAACCTCGTGCACTCGATTGGAATTTTGACAAATTGAAAGCAAATTTATTCTAGTTTTTGAAAAGATTTTTTTTAAGAATCAAAAAAAATGTTGCATACCTGAAAACCTCAACTAAAGAGGTGTTACTCCTTGATCGAGCCCTCCGCAACAAGCACCTCCACCCGACTTTTCAACTGAATTTTTCTGTCTTGTCAACGCGACCGCCATCCATTGTATGCTTGTTGTGTGTGATTACTTGTCTTCTGTACTTTTGCAAGGTTTCATGGGATATGGCTCGGAAACAAAGTCGCTAGGGCTCGAATTAAAGTAATGAATGGGTTTCCTCGAGGTCCCACTACGACATCCGTATTGGTGACGTCATCAAGTATCCAGAAATGGATATGGCCCGGACTGGTAGATAATCCTAGTGAGCGCTTGTATTTCTTGGGTCAATACACTAGTGGAAAGGCAAAGGTACTGATTAAGGGCTGTTTACAAATGAGGAGTGAAGATTCGTACGAAGTGGCTGGATGACTTTTGCAGAAACACATCGAAGGTTGCAAGTGCATGCATCACAAGACTATCGAGCTGACCTGCCGTGAAACGTAACGACAGAACAGGGCTTCAAGAGTTTCCTATTGCCCTTGAGCAAGCAAGAAACACCATAACAGGCATTCATTACATAAATGACTTGAACACAGCCAATGTTCTGCGCCAATTTTCGGAAAACCTGCCAAGATACCTTGGCAACAAATGGACGGAAAGAGTTGGCAAGATTAGGAGTAACAAGGGACAGGCAGCCAACTTCAATAACGTCTGCCAGTTTGTGTCCAAACAAGCCGATTTTGCAACAGACTTAGTCTACTCAGAGGAAGGCATCAGCGGACCAAAAGATACAATTGACGAGTACTGCAAGTTGGGCTAAGGCAAGACTAGGAAAGGAAGGCGTACAAACTTTGCAACAGGCCTCTCAGAAAAGAATGGCACCGAAAAAAATTCTTATCCCATCAGTTGTATCTTGCGCTCCAAAGGGCACCACTACAAAGAGCAGAGTAGTAGAGTGAAGAGACCTTGTTAGAGATGAATGTTTATGCTTGATTGCTATGGTTCTTAACACATCGCCAAGTTTTGCGAGAGTAGAAGATCATGCCACATATGCAATAGGAAACACCCAATGTCACTCCATGATTACAACTGGAGGCCGGATAAATAACAAATAACAAGATATGCCTGTACGCTCTCCTTGATAATGCTGATGGAGGACATATAGAAATAGGACTTCTCATCGGTCTGAACTGTCCCAGCACTGTGAGGCTGAGAGATATTTTTATTATATTATTGGAAACGAGGATAAGTCTTATGTGGTACGATCAGCATTGGGATGAAATGTCAACTTTCTTGCAAGCCATAGGAACAGCAAACAAGTACATTGCAACCGAATTCAGGGTCTCAGGAGGAGCACAGATGATGAAGTGAACAAATACATTGTTGCTGAAAGAAAGATCGAAGAACAGCTAACGCCTCAATGGTCTTACAGATGTTTGAGTTGGACTTTGCTGAAAGGGATAATGGAACCGCATTACGTAAAGGGGGAAAATGGAACTGCACTACCTAGAGAAGATCGTCAGTTCCTGAAGAAAGTAGAAGACAGAATCTGCTATAGAGGTGACATGCATCACGAAATACCCCTGTCGTTTAGGGAAGAGAATGTCCAACTACCAAATGACCATCTTCAAGCAGTGCAATGCCTGCACAGCCTAAAGAAGAGACTCCAAGGTGACCCAAAGTATCATGCTGACTACACCAGCTTCAAGTATGAAATTATCGTTAAGAGATATGTCTGAAAGGTGAATATTGAAGAACTAGCTCCTCACGAAGGAAACGTCCGGTACTTACCTCATCATGGGAGTTTATCACCCCAGAAAACCAAGCAGCATCTGCGTGGTATTTAATTGTTCAGCTGGTTACCAGGGTGAATCAATCAATCAATCAATATAACAATCGCTTGTTATAAGGGCTCAACCTTACAAACAAGCATCTCAGGTTAATTGATGAAAATGGTAAAGTTCATTGTTCCCTCGTAATGGGTAAAGCTCGTGTAGTACCACTGAAAATAGTGACTATTCCAAGACTTGAACTGACTGCAGCTACTGATTCAGTAAGAGTTGGAACGATGCTGGAGGAAGAGTTAGATCACAAGGAACTTCATACATTCTATTGCACAGATAGTAAGGTCATGCCAGTAATGAGTCTTCGAGGTTCCAGGTGTAGGTTGCAAAAAGGATAGAGTTTATTCATTCATTCATGCCTGGCTAGCTGTGCAATTCAGATTGAAGAGGTACATTCCATGGAAACAGAATTCATTTCCACAAGCCTAATGTCCTTTTATTTGTCGAAAAGGACCCATAAGAGACCTTCATAGTGACCAAGGTACCAACTCTTTTGTAGCCAAAAATTAAGCCACAAGTAAGGTCTATACAGAACATTATGGCAGTGCCTTTGAAGCAACATGATCACAGTTTAGACAGCGAATCATCGCAAACTCTGTTATGTGAAGCTGAAGCAACTGTTAATAGTTGCCCTCTCACCACTGAGACCTCAAGTGACTCACTGTCACCATTGCCACTAACGCCAAACGTACTTCCTACCCACAAAACCAAGCTAATACTCCCTCCCCCAGAAAAGAGAAGATGTTTACTGCAGGCGACACTGGAGGCGTGTAAAGCATATTACTAATAAATTTTGGAACAGGTGGCGTAAAGAGTACTTGCAGAGGCTTACGACTGAGACAAAGGTGGACATGACGGAGAAGAAACTTCGCGGAAGGTGATATCGTTGAAGGATACACTCTCAGAAACAAGTGGCCCATGGCTAGAGTCCCTGTTGCAGATCGAAATAACAATGGGTAAGTCAGGTCCGTGACTGTCCAATCTGCAACTGGGTCAATGTTGGATCAACCAGTTAAGAAACTCGTACTGCTCTTAGAGTCACCTGAGGAAATACCAGAAATCCCCGACGAGGAGCCAAAGGAACTGTTTTCTGAATGACAATCATGATACACGGAACATTTAGCATATTTAAGTACACTGAACGATTTAGAGAAAAATCTGTTTGGGTCGAAATGATGAACATTTAAGGGGAGTTTCCAATGTTTCTAATGTTTCCAATGCCAGTTTCTGACATTGGTTATCCTGTGTATTCAGACCAGTCCATCGGAGCATATTCGGTTAGGTGGTTCATTCCAGTCCAGGTCAAACCTCAGCGCAGTGCTGGGCCTTTTTTTCCGCTTTGTTCATGATTTGCTTGCATACAGCTAAAGGACCATTTTCTGAAGTGTCATTTGTCAAGGAACTTACGGGAAACTAAAGGATTGAACATTGTGTAGGCTCGCGGATTAACGATTACGGTAACACGATTTTTGCGTAGTAAACCACTGGACAGTATGGAGCGTTTCGCTGATCTAGACTAGTAAAGAATGGATTTCATGGCTGATAGAGATATCAACTGCCACCACCTCGTACACCACCAAAATCGGATGGTAGTGGCGTGCACATTACAACATATAAAAGTTATTGATGCCATATACATTACCTCCATTTGTAGGTAGTTGATCTAAAGGGGGAGAAGTGTATCCTCAAGCACTACCACCATAGTTGGCCTAATAACGCAGGTACCATAGGTGCTGGTTCTAACAAAAGCAAAACAAAAAAGACAACATAAGGAAAAGCACTACTGTAGAGGAAAAACTCACCATTCAACCGAGTTCCTTTAGTGAGTGCAATTTTGTTAATAAAGCATTGTTCAATTATGATATAATTCACTGAGTAAAGTGAATGGGGATAAAGCAGTTTATGGGTGTGTTTTTTCAGGGATTAAATAAATTATAAACATAGGATAGGATACTATGTTATCAATCTTGATGACAGTGTGGATGGTGGTAATCATTGGGTTGTTACAAACATCAAAAGAGATAATTGAATACCTTTGGTACAAAAGAGTTTATGAAGTTATAAATCGATTAAATCTCAATTATGTGTAAAACAGTACACAGTATCAAGATTTGTTCAGTGTCTTACGTGGATACTATTGTTTGTATTACATGGATGACGACAGTAGGGGGACCACATATTGAAATGTCGTAAAAGTGTTTTCCCATACTGGTTGTGCTTATCGTGGAAATTCATAAACAGTATTTTGTATAAGCATTTATTAATATATAGATTTAGCCAAGCCTAAAAGTGGAGCTCTTATTAGTTTATTTCCAGCCCTTTATTATAATAAATAAAAACTGTAATAACACTTGTCCGCACAGGCTGTAGAAGAGCTTCTTATTAAAGGCCAGACGAGGTCTGGAACCTGGGGACGATGTTCTCAAAACACGCATGCTAGTCAGCTGTATCTTCAAACGACTGACGAACTGTTCCTGATGTTTTGAGCAAATATTCGATGATTGGGAATATTATCTTCTTCAGATGAAGTGTATGATGACAGCATCAGTTTAAATTATATTCTATTAAGCGTGAATTGTAATCTCGGTTGGGAAATGGGCCAAAATTGGGCCAAAATTGAAAGAAATGATGGTAAACAACTTTGCATTCAGACATCACTAGTGGACTGGAGTATTTGCACGTGAGCACAGTGATCAGTAAAACAACACGCCAGAATCGTATGGGCTTCTCTTATATCTTCTATTGAAGTTGGCAGGTATGACTGCTTGCCCCACCGTTCTCCCTAACATTTCAGCCTCCTCTGTTTAGCGTGGAAAATTAAAAAGAAAATTAATTTTAAACTCAAGTTTGAAACTGTAATTTTTTAAAACTTTTTCGCTTTTGGCTAGTTTCATGATTGTCCTCTGGCTGGAAATACAAGATGTCTTTTTCTGATATTTTCTGTTGTTTAATTTGGTAACCTCTTGTGTAACTGCATATAATGTAGATGTCTTCAAGAAAAAACCGGAGATAAGAAACACCATGCATTAATGAAAGCTTGAGCACGAGTATTAAATGCAATCTGAATAATAATATTACATGTTACAATAATCACACAATTCCAAAGAAAAGAAGTCAGGTTACTGACCCACCCACCTCAACTTTTGAGAAATAGACACGGTAAACAATTACAATTAATGCAAAGTTGAAAGTTTGAAAGCTAAAGAATATACGTTACAATCATCACACCCTATGCATCTTGGCAAAAAAAGTCAATTACCACCATACCTTTTCCCAAACGTTCATGCCTACAGGAAATCATTCATTTTTGTTACTCGGTGGTACTGAACATAAAATACTTCTACTGACACAAATGCATTTCTCAAAAGTTATCTCATCGCATATGACTGGTCATGTGGATGTTCCTGCATGGGGACTAACATCTCAATTACCCCAGCAAACTTTAATCATCAGAATTGCAAGCTGAGGTGTATTTACGAAGTGCTCAAGTTTCCAAATCAGTTACCCTACTCAGTTGCAGTGGATTTCACTCCTTTTTGAGGCTATCTTCAACTTGATCATCCTGTTACATGTGAAAACATCAAATGTTACTCACATATACAAATAATCACCTAAATGAAAAGTTATAATTTTTTTAATAAACTGCTCCCTATAACCCTTTAACTCCCATGTGTGACCAAGAAAGAATTTCTCTTAACAATATCAATACGATATCAATCAGGCAAGTAATGAGAATAAATAAAAATAGTAATTAGTAGATAATTGGTTGATCCAATACAAAATTCTCAAAACTAGCATCAAAAGAACTATGTGGCAAACAATAAGGAGAATTACTAATGAGCTATTGCGAGTGTTTCGTGTTGTTCTATACTACAAGAAACTCAACACGCCATGTTGGAGGCACGCGACTACTAGCAGTGAAATCACTGCATATTTTTAATTAAGCCAATAACCAAATAAGGTAAGCTGTCAATCAAATTGTACATATTGTAACAGCGAGTTAAATGAAACTTTGTCATGAATGTTACCCTCTAACTCCCATGAGTGACCAAGAAAAATTTTTTCTCTACAATATCAATTCTTCTAAATTCTCTCAACTAACATTGTAAGAATTGTAGGGTTGATAATAAGGAGAATTATAAATTTGATCTGGGAGTTAAAGGGTTAATTGAGATGGCAACCAAAACATCTGTAGACTAATAACAAAAACCTTTGCATGCAAACAAACCATAATGAAGCATGATATGAATTAATTTAATCTCACTCAGTTTGAATGTAGAATCCAAAATCTGTTGTTCTAAATATCACAAATCAACCACACCACCACTTCAGTGTGATTATTTTGAGGGTGTGTAATTTTTCATATGGACAACTATTCTTAGTATCTATCTTTTACCAGCTGACATCTGAGAAGAATCAAGTCCACACTGGTAATTTGACACATAGCAGGCAAACCCTACTACTGATTAAATTTTATTTGAATAAAAAATATGAAGGGCAATGGGGGAAATTACCTAGCAAAATCCAAGTTTCCCTTCTTAAGTATTCTGATGTTTCTTCTATCATATGGTAAACTGAGTTTACAGTTTACCTTGTTTTACTGTCTTCTGTTCATTTATTTGTTTGCTTGCTGAACAATATTAACTATTGTTGCTAACAAATGTTTACAGTAATTAACACTTTAATTCCTGAGAGTGACTAGCATCTAATTTCTCTTTTCAATATCATCCCTGAATCAAGCATTAAGGTCATGAGAATAAAGGAAATGATAATCAACTGAAGAAGCTCTTGATTGTTAAACAAATTCTCCTTGCTGGCACACTTAGGACAGTACGGAGAAAATGCATACTGATGTTAGGGTGTAAAGGGGTAAAGACATCATCTAATCAGCTTTATATATGTATGTCAAGCACTAAGGTAGGATTGTCGATTTGATTTTCACTACTTGCAAACAGCTTATTTCTATCAGCTTTGAAAACTTCTGTATCCTTGCTTTTGAAGAAAAGCATCACCCATGAACACTTAAACATTACAGTCATAAGCTACCAGCACAGGTTTTTCAATTGTTTCAGAACATCAGATTCTCATCACATTTTTTGTTACATTTGAAAGATAAGAAAATTTTAAACATTACAATGTCATTAAATCCTCCATTTTGACCCTTTTCCTCCCACTAGTGACTAAGACAGAAATTCTCCTTACACTATCAGCATGATATCAAGTAGAATACAGAAAAATATCAATTAGGGAATTGATGGTTGATCCAAGTCCAAATTCTACAAACTAAATTAAATCACATAGATTGTATGGCAGACAGTAAGGAGAATTATGTGTAAACCACAAGACTGAATTAATTGACTTTAATCGACGGATACTTAATCACAAACTTCTAACAGTGACAGAACAAAACGGGACGGCCACGCATAGTAAAACACGAGTACATAACGAGTCCAAGTTCCAACATGGCGGTTCTCTCGTGCAGTCGAGCGCGTTTTAAACTACTAGTCACCAGATTCCACATACTGGGGGTGGAGGCGTGAAACAATTCGTTTGCTTCTTCTGAGTGTTTCGACCTGTGGAATCTGCAGTTCAGTTCCTGTAAAGTGTTCCTTAGAATCCGTCAGTGTGACTTCCAAGGGATACAAGAGATGTATTGAACGGTTGGTGACTCCGGAGTTTGTTTTGATCTCTGCCGCTCTAACTAAGCCATCACTGCCACGGAGAACTTTCTTTACAATGGCTAACTTCCAGGAACTACGAGGAACATTTTCAGCGTGCATAAGTACGACATCCCCGACTTTAATGATCTCCTCCTGCGATCCTCGCTTCTTAGACTGATACACATGACGCTCCCGCAGCAAAGCAAGGTACTCACTCTTGAACCATTGGACAAAGTGCTGAAATAGCAATGAGCGTCATTTGAAGGCCTTATTGAGTTGATCATGTTCATTGAAGTTTTCATCCTCCAACTCATCAGGATCAACAACAGGGTGTGACAAAGCTGTAACATCGAACCCACACAGCAACTTTGACGGTGTCAAGGGCTCTGGATCATTCACATCATGGTAGACGAATGTGATTGGGCGATCATTCACAACTACTTGAACCTCTTTGATGAGTGTTTGTAACTCGGGTAGACTAATGAGCGCGCGATGAAGAACTTTCTTGATTGACAACTTAACTACTCCAATCAGTTGCTCATGCATGCCTCCCCAGTGCGGTGACTTGGCAGGAATATGCCTCATCTGAACTCTCTTCTGGGCAAAGTGATGCTGCACGGTTTGATCTTCTATGACTTGGAACAACTTCTGAATTTCTTCATCCCCTTTCTGGAATGTTTTGGCATTATCACACAGGATCAGTGAAGGAGTTCCATAGATGGCACAGTGACGCCTGAATGCAAGAAGGAACTGATCGGTCGTCATGTCATCAACAATCTCCAATTTACATTCCGAGTGGTGCTACAGGTGAACAGGCAGACATAACATTTCTCTGTCTTGTTACCATTCTTGACCATCAGATGGCCGGTAAAATCAATCCTCACTGTAGAGAATGGTTTCACCTTGTTGAGGCGAAAGTCAGGCAAGGGGGGTGAATGGGGTAGCTTGTATGCTCCCCCTATCTGGTATCGGCATTTGAAACAATGCTTGAGCACCCTTGCAATTTCACTTCGTGCTGATGGCAACCAAAATCTCTTACGCAGTGCTACAACAGTGTCTCTTACTCCAGCGTGGAGCTGTCTCTCATGAACTGAACGAACAAGCAGAATTGGTTCTCTTGCATCTTGTTTGAGCATTGCATGCTCGAGTCTGCCGGGGGCAACTAGAAGGCCATTTGAGTTGAGCTTCAGATTAAGTTGACGAACCAACTGAGGTCTGGGTTTGAAGTGCTGACGGGTGGGTCATGACTGCTTTGTACAAAGATAGTCTCGATCTTGCCTGAAATGCTGAATCTGGTGAGCACGAAGAAGTACGACTTCTGCTTGGGATATTTCAGCAGCTGTGGGAACTGGAATTACCAAGTCAATGACTGATGGGCATTGGCGTGACCCATGTGACTTACCAGAGGCATGCTTCAGGTTGGAAATGAATCCCAAGACATAAGACATCGTGCGAAGCATGTTTTCGTAGGACTGGAAGCGTGAGATGTCAATAAAGTCTTGGAGACTGCCTGTGTTAGACTGCTTACCAGGAACATGACTGTCCACAGCTGTGGCTTAGACAACATCATCTTTTGCAAAGCTCTTAGGACTCCATCTTGGCCAGAGTGAATGGGCTGTTAACCATGGAACCTCTTTGCCATAGTGCTGATTGTAGGAGCTCATCCGCACTGCATCCACGGGAGAGTATGTCTGCAGGATTGTTTGCTGAACTGACATGGGACCAGCTGGATAGGTCAGTAAGCCTCAAGATCTCTGTTGTCTGATTGCGAATAAACACTGGGAGTTGCTTGGTACTGTACAGCCAATAGAGACAGATGGTGGAGTCAGTCCAGTAGTAGGATGAGATGAATGGGAAATCCTTGTTGAAAATTTCTCTTATGCGACCAAGGCGAGCACCCATTACCATGGCAATTAATTCCCACTGGGAAACTGTTCGTGCATGTTTAGATGAGGAAAGTTTGACCTTGGAGCCAATGAATCTGACCTTCTGATTCTGAGCAAAGAAGACACAGCAACCAGCTGCAGTAGTGGGGCATGCATCACAAAATACATGCATTTCTACTGGTAAGGCTTTGTCAAAGTCCAAATAACGTGAGGTGACAAATGTTGAAGCTGCTTCTATTTCCTTGGCGATTTGGTTGTACTGCTGTTGGAGTTCATCAGGGAGAATTTCGTCCCAGTCAAATCCCTTATCCCACAGAGATGAAATGAATTTCTTGGCTGGAACAAGGACTGGGGAGATGAGGCCAATAGGATCAAATGTTGATGAAACAGAACTGAGGACTTGTCGTTTCGTGAACTTCACGTCAGGAGGAATGACAATAGCTTTCCGTGGAAACTGTAACGTGTCTTCCTTAGGGTTCCACATCATGCCTAACAGGCCAGCGTGATCTCTCTGAGAACCAGTCCTTATCTTGTCGATAATGGTGGTCAGCTCTGGCGAATTTGTAAACCACTGGCGGAGATTCATGTCAGCATCCTTCATAACCTGCCTTGAGATGTTGTAATACTGAATGGCAGTGTCCTCATCATCTGTTCCAGTAAGTACATTGTCACAGTAAATCTTCTCGTCAAGGTCTTGAGAAACAAATTGAACAACTGGATCTTGATCTTTCTCATACTTAGAAAGATGATGAAGAATTGTAGAGTTAGGGATGAATGGAGAACTTGTTCCTCCAAAGAAGACAGATGTGTAGCGGTAAACTTTAATTGGTTTGTCTGGGTCCCCATCTTCAAACCACTGAAAGCGGACATAGTTACGGTCCTCTTCAATAATTTTGATTCTCATGAAGGCTTTCTCAATGTCAGCAACAAAGGCATACTTGTCAGCTCTGAAGCGATGAATGATGGTGTTCAATGACTTGAGAAGGCAGGGACCGGTGTATAAACAATCGTTCAGAGAGACATGGCCTGCATTGGCTGGAAATACAACGTGAACGGGTGTTGTTTTGCTCTCTGGACGTAGAACGAAGAAGTGACTGGGATAATGAGCATCACTCTTACTCAAGGGATCTTCACTGGTAGGGACAGCGTCCACATAACCTTTGTCAATTTGGTCGGCAATGATGCTTGCATAAGATTTCCAAAGATCCAGTTTGAGGAGCCTCTTCTTTACTTGTTGCAGACGGCTGTGAGCAAGGTTGAAGTTCGAAGGTAGTGGAGGGTGATTGTCCAACCATGGCAGTGGAACAAAGTAGGTTCCATCCCGGTATGTGATTTGGCATTGGAAGCGTTCTAGGAAATCATCCTCTTGACTGGTATCCCTGGGGTCCTCTATTCCTAGTGTTTCAATTTTGAGGAAATCTGCAACTTTGTTGTGCACCTCAAGATCCTTTGCACGAGTGTAACAAAACCATTCACTGTCATCAAATGGGAAACTGTCAAGGGAGTGACCTGCTGCAAAACACTGTGAAGCTGTTTGGGAATCATTGGTACTAGTACTGTCAGTGCTAGGAAAGAGTCTTCCAGAGATTAGATATCCCAGACTAGACGCTTGAACAGTAGGGTAGCCATAGATGACATCAGGTTTCAGGAACTGCCACACTGTATCCATACCAATAAGAATTTGAACAGGAAATTGGGTCTGACTGAAATCATCTGCAAGTTGAAGACTGGTGATGTGAGGAGATTTGAGGCTTTTGGCCCAGCTGGTGCGATCCATGGGAGTGATGATAACATCTTTCATGAGAGTGTCTACACTGATTGCTCCCTCATCTGTCATGATGTTGATTGATCCTACTGGGTACGTATTATTGGATGTAGCCCCACCAAATGTGTTAATACGCACAGTCTTACTGCAGTGAGGTTTAATGCAGAGTTCCTTAGCTGGCTAAGCTCCATTATTTATATAAATGATATTTCGGCAAACATTGCATCAACCGTGAAAATCTACGCTGATGATACTAAAATCTATCGCAAGATCATGGAGCCTGATAAGGATATACCAGCCTTACAGCTGGACTTGAACAAATTAAGCGATTGGGCTAACAAGTGGCAGTTGCGCTTTAATCCTGAAAAATGTGAAGTTATGCGTGTAACGCACAGTAGAGACAGATCCAAGCCTAGTTATTCCCTTGGTACGCAACTAAAATCTGTCGACAGTGCCAAGGACCTAGGGGTCACAATAAACTACGATCTATCTTGGGGTAAACACGTTTCCTACATAGTAAACAAGGCGAACAAAGTGTTGGGTATAATTAGGCGATCACTTGGAAACGATAATCGCTATGCGTTTCCTGCCTCTTTAAGTCGTTAGTAAGACCTATACTCGAATACGCTGTCCCCGTCTGGAGCCCCTACCAAAAAAAGGATATCGAATCCTTGGAAAAAGTCCAAAGAAGGGCATCTCGGTTGGCATTAAAGCAAAAACGCGGAGAAATGAGCTATGAAGACCGCTGCCGCCTACTGAATTGGCAAACTTTGGAGAAACGAAGAGAGTTTTTATCTCTGATCCAGTGCTACAAGATAGTTCTGGAAATAGATAGTCTTCATTTTTCGGACTTTTTTGAACTTTCTAAATGTAATCGAACTAGAGCCAATCACGATTATAAGCTCTACGTAAAAATAGCTATCGTAAATTGCTACAAATTTTCTTTTTTTGTACGGATCGTTAATATGTGGAATAATTTGCCTAAAGATATTGTACACGCAGGATCATTGAATTTATTTCGTAACAGACTAAAGATTTACATGAATATTGATTGAGATGATGGTAAACAGTTTTTAATTATCTGTATATAATGTTTTGATCTTTTTATTGGGGGATCTTTTATATAGGGTTAACCTCTAGAATATCCCCTTTCGAGAGATACTTTTACAATTTTTATTTTCCTTCTCTTGAATAAAGTATTGTATTGTATTGTATTGTATTGGCTGTGTGGTGATGTATGAAAGAGACGATCCTTCATCAATAAATGTGTTTGCCGTTTTTGTGATTTCACCATTGTTGACTGAAGTGACCGCAGTTTTCAGAATAATTGGGTTTGGCTGACTGTGGCACGAGGTCACGGTGTTGTACTCTGAAGGGCATGAGTACAAAGTCTCATTTTGATTGACCCCATTCTCAGAGTTGTGGCAGGCAAAGCTTGATGGGAGGGTGGGTGTGGTGGTTGGTTCACCATGCTGTGTGTTTCCTGAAGCAGGTGCAGCATGGATACTGACTGATGCAGGAGGGGAACTCAATGATGATTGGAGACCTGAAGCTCCATGAAGTGTAGTGTGATGGGGTTGCCGACAAACTGAACATCTGAACTGCGATTGACACTGGGTAGTAGCATGACCCCCTTTGAGACAATTGAAGCACAACTACTTGGATTTAACTGCAGAGATTCTATCCCGGATAGAGAGTTCACATTGAAATGTGTTGTGGGTACTGGTAGGCCCACAGAAGCGACATGGAACTTTCTTTGGCCTGTTAAACTGTTTAAACTTCTTCGATTTAGACTGATCAGAAGGAGTTACTGCTGCAGGAAGTGCAGTTGCTGTACCAAGTGGAACTGTTTCACTCAAGACACTATTGAAAGGAAGAACCTTGGGCATTGGAGGCTTTGGAGGAGGCGGAGGTTTGGGTTTGCGTGGTTGGCTGTTATTACTAATATAGGCAACTTGCTCAAGCCTTTTAACTTCATTGTGTATCATCAGAATTAGTTGATCAATGGTGGGATTAGCACATGGATATTCTTTCAAAATATTGGTTAACAGCTTCTCTGGGAGCTTTTCAAGCAATATTGGAACATAAAAGTCTCCATACCTGGTTGTGGGAAGATCCAGTGTGGCAAGAGACCTCATGTCACTCATAAGATTGTCATAGAAGGTGCGCAAAGCAAGGTATGCAAGGTTAATTTATCAAGAGTGAATTAAGTATAGTTTCTTAAAATCGTATGGAAATTTTATAATGTGCGTCACTTGTGCTACATATACGGACGTTCCTAATTACTGATTAAAATTCCGAGAGTGTGACTCGATTAATTCAAAAGAAAATATCAAAGCAGGTTACAGAATTGGTTCACAAGTTGTAAACTGATAATGTGTCAACATAACTCCCCAAAATTATGGTGCCAATAAGAATTTATTGTTCATAATCACTTATGAAATTCCGAGATTGTACCTCAATGAATTCAACAGAAAATATCCAGGAAGGTCACAGAAACAGACTTTCAAAAACTCGAATTCGACAACTGTAAACAACAATTATTTATGCTAACCATGTCATTACCAGCGTGCTTGTGAGCTCATATTGCCAGGAGCCCATTCAATTACACGATCACAGCTCGGAAGCTTCTTGAAAAATGTGATGACTATCAATTTTTAGAGATGGATTCTTCAGTTTCCAGCACTAGGAAAAATTTATCATATTGGAAGCATGTTTATCATAACCCAAGCATTAGGTATACCTCGAGATGTCGAGCGAAGAGAAAGTGGCTATATTTTTTTGAGACAAACCATTTCTTCAAGTTCGTATGAATCGAGTAAAAAGCGTGATAACAGCGCTAAAAAGGGCCATAACCAAACAATGACATTCACTCCTCGCATGGTAGGATGAATACCATTTTACCTATGAGTTTGTTTGCACCACACATTTCGCGCACGATAACTTAATTCTCAGATGTTTGACGGGTTTTCTCATGACAATATTTTCAAAATCAAATTACCGCGTCAGACTTAATGTAAACATGAACATCGCTGACTCAATCTCATTATATTCAATTTTGGGAAAAGCTATCACATCTTTCTTAGAGTAAAACAGCAAATCTTCGACAAAGTGCGATTTTTTAAATGAATAATTTAAACCATGCGATAGCTAACTGAAGAGAGAATGATAGAAACTTTCTCATGCCGTTCGCTATCATTTTAAAAACTTTCAGGGAAAGACATAATTCATAAGTTAACTTTCCTCCCCTAAACACCACGACGGTATTAAACATTCCAAAAGGTAAGACGAGAAATAATCTTAAGAATACGAACACTTTGAAATGTTATTCGAGCGATGAACCGGCGCGAGGGTTTTAAAGCAATGAATACAAACGTCACTGTTTTACCGAAACGTAATTTGAATTGTAAACTGAAGCTAGTATCAAAGGAAGATTGAGAAAAAAGATTTGAATTTTTCTGGGTCTTAGCGTGAGAGGAAACCTAGATGAAACACGACTTACCTCCTCTTCTTTCTCAGAACCTTTGTGGTTCGCTTCTCTCTGATGATGACCCCTTTTCAGTTTGTTTTCTGGAGCTCTTTGTATTTCCTTCTCACCTTACGGTTCGCTGAATATTCGCCTTTTTAGATATGCCTTTTATTGTTCTCTTTCGCGTTCATCTTGCCGTTTTCTGCTTGTTTTAACGTCCTTTCTAACTTTATTGCGCGTTTTTCTCGACTCACTTGACGCCTTTTACCTCTTGCTTTCTTCGGTTGCTCTGTCTATTTCTTTCCAGCCTATTTTTCACTCAAAAACCTGTCTCCACAGACTTGAATTATAAAAATTTCCCGTGGTTGACAAAGCTTTAGCTCTGCCAGTATTGCTGCTTTGCGAGTTGATAAAAAAAAAATCCAAAATACTGAGAATTACTGTTCAACTACAATCACCTCAATTTGATTTCCCGCTCAAAACGCGTGTTGCAAATTATTTGCTCATGTGGCCTCACATCTACAAGCCCACGTGAACCCCTTCAGTGATACCTAACCGTGTGCCCACTGTACGCTGCACTAAAGCTCGGCACTTGAGTATGCACACTTCATAGTGATCTGTCGGTGTTTCCTGGTGCACACTAATGAGGTATCCTAGTTACGCGCACAATCACGCCTGCGCACTACCTTCCCCTTCGCCCTTTTATTATGTTATGGCAAAGATAGTGCCTGTATGTAGTTAGTTGCGCTTGCTCAAAGTAGTACCTTATACAGACGCCTGTACGGTGTCAAGTCTAAATTTTTTCGGCTTGATGGGTTACTGCTATTTTGTATAATTATGGGGCTTTGCTGCGCGCGCTGTGAGCTCCACTATAATGGATATATTTGCAGGAGATCATAGAAAAATAGATACAACTGTAGAAGGTGTTGAAGAAGCAGCAGAGCCACAAGTACCAAAAGGTGATAAGGGGGTGATACTGGTCCAAAAGGAGACAAAGGTGAATCAGGTCTAAAAGGAGATACTGGTGCACCAGGAGGCTAAACGTTACCAGAGAGATACTGGTGCACAAGGCTTCAAGGGTGATACTGGTGCGCAAGGGCCACTTGGTAGTGGTGCTAATGGGTCTCAGGGTCCTAAAGGTGTCGAAGGAGATACTGTAGCACAAGGACCAAAAGGAGATACCGGTTTTCAGGGTCCAAAAGGTAAAAAGGAGATACTGGTCTTCAAGATCCTAGGGGTGATAAAAATGACACTGGTGTTAGAAGTCGAAAAGGTGATCAAGGGGACACTGAAGCACAAGGACCTAAGGGTGATGAAGGTGATACAGGACCACAGGGGCCATCTGGTAGTGGTGATTCTGCAGACCTTTTGACTGTTTTATTATTTGATGGAACTCAGATAATGACAGGTACTTTGTATATGAACAGTAAAAAGGTTGTTAATCTTTGGGATCCATCAGGTTCAACAAATGCCAGTAATATCGAGTATGTTGACACCACCGCAAACAACATACTGAGTGGCTCTGAGACTTTTCAAGGCGATAAAAACATGAATAACAACGGTACTAAGAACTTAAATACACCCACTTCAAATACTGATGCTGTTAATAAGATATTGAGTGAGACAACATACCGAAAAAAAAGTGATGATAACCAATTTTTGAGATTGGGAAGTGGTATTAGATGGGATGCTGATGGTAAGACTATTTATGACCTCAGTAGAGCACAATATGATGATGAAGCTGCAACCTTAAGACAGATGAAACACATCACAGACAAGAAAATATATATGGACAGTCTGCTACCCCAAACATTAAAAGCAGTTTGTTGATACCAGATTATGACAGCAGGGATAACAGTGATAAAGAGGTGATTAACAAGAAATATGTGGGCAGTAAAACTTTTTCTTTAGAGGTATCAGAAGGCCTTGATATGAAAGGCAATGAGGTGATTAATGTAGCAGACCCAACAATTGCAACAGATGGAAGCAATAACAAGTATGGTGATACAGAAACAAGCAATTATTTGAAAACAAGAGTAATGAGTGGTAATTTGAATCTGAAGAGCAGAAGTATAATTAATGTCAAACAGGCACAGGCACATTAAAGCACACATGCCTGATATTAATTTTTAACTATCAACAACAATAATAATACATTAATGACTACTACTTATCAGGAGTATGTTAACGAAAGATCGAATCTATCTGTCGGTAGTGCAGACTTGTAAAACTCATTTTCATATGTCATGAATAAAAGTGGGCAGTTCAGTCATGAAGTTAACATTATAGGGTTAAATTCATTATTCAAGACTTTCCTCAGTTCAATAAAAAAATCCATGGAATGAAACTGCATTTGGATGGCGCAAAACATGTATGAAAATAGAGCTGGTGAATAGACAGTGGTATTTGAATTATACTTCCCCTCTGCATCTATTGACCATTCATCAGTTGACATAATAGCCACAAGTAGTATTAGGACAATTTCCTGAGTATAAATTAATAAATCTGCAGATCATAACAGATCATTGGTTCATATGCTCGAGTACAATACTGTAACACCTAATTTTCTGATAATGGATTTAGTATTGAAGAATAAGTCATGGGTGGCTTATGCACGATATTTAGTCGTTCGTATCACTTTATGGCATCTTGGGATATCGTAACGATGTTCCATCTATAGTGAGGGATAAAAAGTTTGAAATAACGAATGGTAGTCTCAATTTCCACACAGTAAGTAAGTTGAGTGCAATGGAACCACTAAAGTTTGTTATGCATTTTGTGCAGCTGAACTGTTCGTTCAGCTGAACCTTTTTAACTACTTCAGCCAATGAAGGAAGATGATGCAATCTGTGCAGTTTAACTGTCTTCCGTGGTTTGACTACTTAAGAAGTTGAGTCAATTAAAATAGTTTAACTATTTTAAATACTTCAAGAAACTTAGCTACCTTAAATGCGTCAACTGCTTAATGAGTCAAACAAGCAAACACAAATAAGGTTCTCAAATTGCAAAAGCTATTTTTATTAGCGTAAGTAGTTCACATGGTCAAACAAGCCTAAATACCTCAATTGGGCAAATTGAATAATTAGCTTAATCGACTTAACTGCACAATCTAGACAATCCAGCTGAAATGGTTCAAATGGCTTAACAGTCAAAGGTCAGTTGAGAAAAATTGCACAATCTATCTCAACTGGCTGGAGTACTTGTAATGGTCAAATCAACTTCAATGAATGAACGGTACAAACTACACAATCTACCCAAGTTTCTTGAAGTGTTTAAAATAGTTAACTATTTAGGTTGCTTCGACTTGTAAAATAGTCAAACCAGTTAAGACAGTTTAACTGGACAGATTGCAGCGTCTTTCTCAATTGGTTGAAGTAGCTGAAATGGTTCAACTTTACAAATGGTTCAAATGCACAAAATGCATAACTAGCTTAAATAGTTCCATGGCCCAAACTGCACAATCTAGTTGAAGACGTTTAACTATTTAAGGTAGAATTATGGTACTAGGGGCATTTAACGTATATTTATTAGATATCAGTGATTCTGTGTTGTTATTATCGCGCAGTAATTTTGCACTGGCCTTTTCTGATAATACTTATCATTTCCTGGAATCCAACTATCTTACCAAGTTTGACCATTGAACCAGTTAAGCTAGTATGGCCATTTGAAAAACTTTATCAATCAAGATAGACTGTGTAGTTTATACAGTTTATAACTGTCTCAGCTACTTTGACAATTTAACAAGTTCAATCAATTAAACTTGATTGTGCAGTTGTGCAGTTGATCTTATGAAGCTAGTTATGCATTTTTTCCGGTTGAATCAATTAACCTAATTTGAGCATTTGAACTATATCGACTATTTGACATAGACAGTGCAAATTGTGTACTCTTACGGTTTTCACTAGTTTGATTATTTAACCAGTTCAACCAGTTAAACTAGATTGAGAAGTTTGTGCAGTGGAACCTATTAAGAGCCATTTTCCGAGACAATCGCAAGACACTCGTAAAAAAAATTGAATTTTTTTTTTCTTTTGCCAAAACATCCCTTTTAGTGACCTAATTCAAGAAAAAATAGTTTTGGGTTCAAGCAATTCCTTGGACGGGAGAAATAACAAAAAGTGTGAAAAATCGATTTATTGCTGTTTTTTTCGCGCTTAAAAACAACAGAATTCGACCGCAACTTCAAGAAAACGGTGAACGCATAAGAAACAATCTCTAACATCGAAACTTCAGCCGAGTATTATTTCGTTCTTAATCTTTAAGGCCCTAAAAGAAAATTTGAAGAAATAAGTTTTTAACATTTACAATCTAAAAGTTTAAAAAGGTCATATTTGTGTCTCTTCAAATGTTAGAAAATGAAAGCGAACTTTAACTGTTGTAAAAGCTCTCTGGTATATGCTGCTTCCTAGTAAAACCCACCAGTAGAAAAAAGCCTTGGCTATTGAAGTAAATTACGGGGACGTTTTAGCACTGGATATTAACTACTGCCCTGACACTAGAGTAAGCAATTTGAGAATTTAAGTTAATAAAATTTATGCAAATTAGACGGTCTGCTGAATGAATTCATACTAAACGCAAAGTTTAGTGTAAAAGGACTACTTACTGTTGTTTTTAATATGTTTTTACAGTGAAAATTTTATTTCTAGCTTTCAGCTGTGTTGGTAAGAGCCGTAAATAACTTTTTATATGACGACTGAAGAACGTTTGTTTAGCCACTGTGCTACGAGCGAAATCATTGAGATCGCGACTTCGAACTGAAACTGTCATCGCTTGATGAAACTCCGTTACCACAATTATAAAATAGTTTTCTTCAGGGAGAAAAAGTAGAATTAAAATGCATTCGAAACTGTTGAATTCGATTTTGAATTTGTTTAGTTAAGATTTAAAGCCACCACAAGGTCTTATGCCCTCTACTGACCCGGAAATCGGTTACATGCCAAGGTCACGTTAGCAAACTGTCACGAAATACTCAATAACTTCTGTTTTCGGCCTTTGTTTTGGTAAAAAAATATATAAACTTTTCACAGAACAGACCTTCTTGCTTTATTTGATTTATATATTTGTATTGGTATGGACACATGCATATGCTGACTGGCTGTGAAAGACATTCATCACAGTTTTTGATTCAGAGTGGTATAATATTTCCCAAAATTTTTCAAACACAAACGTTTCCTTAATAAGTTCGTTATTCTCGAATTTCCCACCTTACAACAATCCGTACAGCAAAAACAAAAGCATAAAAGTCAACTTTATAGCTTGCTTTAGTTTTGTTTTGGATTCTTTTAATGATTTTTCCTCCGAAACCAGGAAACCCTAGCCAGGTAACTAGAAATTCTCAGTTTCATTTAGAGCTTGTCCACAACACAAATTCAAACTTGCGAGTGCTTATTGCGTCCTTGAAACCTTCCAGACCTCTTCAAAATTGTTGAAAAGCCTCTTGGGGGCCAATAATAATTTTTGAGTTAACTATGACCAATTCACACCACGAGCGCAAGAAAAAGAGAACCACTTCGCAGGGCTGAATGCGCGATGTGGAGTGCTATAAAATTCCACATTCTCGCGCGTATTCTCTCTCTAGAGACCTCTAGAAGTGTTGTTTAGCGAAGATAAACAAAATTATCTTTGGTTAACTCAGAGAACTTGCAGAAATACCTCCAGCCTGCATAATAGGCGCTTTATGAGCCAAGCAAGGCGAAAGTGGCATATTGTGCGAAGTGCGAGAAGCGACGAGGGGAGGAGAAAAATAAAGCTTTACTTTTCTCCATCCCTTGTCTTGCGCTTCGCACCTGTTTCGTGCTTCAAGCAAATGCCGCGGTCGCCTTGCTTGGCTCATAAAGTGGCTGTTATGCAGGCTAAAATACCTCTTCACATATATAAGATAAGGTGTCATTGATTTGTTAGAGCAGGAAGAGACTTCGCTGGATGTAGCCTAGTAAGTAAGTAAGTAAGTTTACTAAATCTTCACCCAGTGGCTCTTCCGATTTAATTTACAATAATTGGAAATCGAATAAAACTACCCATAAAAGTTACAATAATATCATGATAAAGAAACAAATACAAATAAATAACTAACATATTCTTAAAATTCTATACCTAAAAAAGATTCCTACGGACTGTTATATATTTCGCGCTTTACTGCATGCTTGAAAACTGAGAGTGTTGCGCTATTTTTCGTTTCTACACTTATAAGAGAATTCCAGGCAGTGATTGCTCTATAACTAAAAGACCTCTGTGCTGTGGCTGTCCTACAAAAGGGTACAACTAAATTGTCTCTAGATCTAGTATTGTAGCTGTGGATAGCTGATCTTTTGTTGACGTAACACTCTAAATATGGTGGTGCAAGGCCATTGACTATTTTGTATAGCATCGTAACATCACGCACTAATAACTGGTTCTTGATAGAAGGCCAACACAGTGCCCGCAGCACTGGTGAGATGTGATCAAACTTCTTGCTGTTTGTCAAAACACGGGCAGCAAAGTTTTGTACAAGTTGCAATTTGTTTATGTTGTGCGCAAACGTTCCAGACCAACCTGTGAAGCAATAAAAGAGTTTACAAAAAACTAGACTATTCAGAATGGTGGTAAGTACTGATTTGGAAAACAAGTGCCTAGCTCTGCTTATCTGGCATAGGGTAGAAATAAGAGACGAGGTCAGGGTGTTAACGTGTTCATTAAAAGTAAGGTTCGAATCCAATATTATACCCAGGTCTTTGACTGAGGACACAGGAATTAAGTGTTGTCCAAGAAAGGGGACTCTGATATCAGGAGCCCCACTTAAAAGCTGTTTCGTTCCAAAAAGAATAAGTTTAGTTTTGTCTGGATTAAAAAGCAACTTATTCTTACAGCACCAGGAGGCAATAAGTCGGAGATCTTCCGAGACTTTTGCAAGGCAGGAGTCAATATTATTCAATTAACACGAAAGATAAACCTTTGTGTCATCAAAATATGACCCTACGCTTGCAAACTTAACAACGGACGGTAGGTCGTTCATGTAAAGGCTGAACATAAGAGGCCCTAGAATGGACCCCTGTGGTACACCATGTGTGACAGTTAACTCACTAGAGCGAGATGTACCGAGTCGTGTTGACTGCATTCGGTTTGTAAGATAGCTCTCACACCACTTTGATGCTTCATTTGACGCACCCAGCCCTTTCAGCTTGGTGAGGAGAGTTCTATGACATATGCTGTCAAAAGCCTTGCTCAAGTCAATTAGGATCATAGCCGTGATCTCCTTTTTATCCATCGCTTTATATATATGGCCAGTGACAAGCAAACTCAGTCTTTCAGTAGAATTGGAAAATTAAACGAGACTTACCTGTAAGTTGAAGTTTGATTGAAATTCTATCCGTCACCAAGCACTGAGGGATTACGTGAGATAGCATTGCGCCTGCGCGAACTCAGTTTTTAAAGCACTTGCCATGTGTGCAGGGGAAAGAAAACTCTGACCAGCAAAATGGGAGGGCCTTAAAAGGGAGGGCACATAATCCCTCAGTGCTTGGTGACGGATAGAATTTCAATCAAACTTCAACTTACAGGTAAGTCTCATTTAATTTTCCAATTCTATTCCGTCACCGCACTGAGGGCTCACGTGAGACTTCAAAGCCCACTGCACACATGAACAGAGTAATGACCAACCAAGCAAGTCATATTGGTCAAAAACAGTTTATTAACTTTACTCTTGTAACAAAACGTTAGAAAAGCTATCTGTGTTGATAACAGGCTTGCTATAAAACTTTGCAAAAGTGTCAGATGAGCTCCATCCTGCAACTGATAAGATGTGCTCTAATGGTACAGATTTCAACAAAGCCTTAGATGTTGCGGCAGCCCTAGTACTGTGGGGCTTGAAAAGGTTTACATCAATTCCTGACTTTTGCATTACAGCTTTGACCCATCTACTGATGGTGTCCCGGGAAACTGGTTTAAATGGCTTGTAATGACTAATAAACAATTGTTGTGCATCTCCACGTAGAGAAGAGGTACGATTAAGATATGCCTTCAAGGTAGTGACAACACAAATGTTAGGGTTGTCCGGGTAAGCTTCAAATTTAACAACAGTGGGTTTCGACCCTGGCTTAGACTGTTTAATAGGCCTGGAGATAATAAAAGTCAGACGTTTCTGAAACAACCATGTCCTCCAAAGACAAGTAGTGAATTGTCTGCCCCCGTTGAGCTGATACTAATGACATTAAAGTGACTAATTTTAAAGTCAGATCCTTTAGTGAGCAGTCTGTAATAGAGATTGTCTTAAGATAGTTCAGAACCTTGCTCACATCCCATGTCTCAGTATATCTTGGGTTGGAGGGTCTTGCTTCGTAAACTCCTTTTAAGAACCTCTTAACACTCTCTTGTGCTCCAAAAGTCATCCCGTCCACAGGCTTTAAGACACTGGATAGAGCAGACCTTGCAGTGTTAATACCACTGTAACCGATGCCTGACTCAAATAGCTCCACTAAAAAATCTAGTGCCTGGGGGACAGTGGCAGAAACTGGATCAATCTGTTTTTTATGACAATATGTAGTCCATCTTTTGATGTAAGAT
Organism: Pocillopora verrucosa; assembly: GCF_036669915.1. NCBI lineage: Eukaryota > Metazoa > Cnidaria > Anthozoa > Scleractinia > Pocilloporidae > Pocillopora > Pocillopora verrucosa. The sequence goes on along the minus strand of NC_089313.1, from coordinate 9,742,620 downwards.
GAATACTGCTTTGTAGTTCCTTTCCTCCAGGACTGTAAGATAATGGAGGTTGCCTTTTGAGAAATTCCTTGTGTCTCATAGGACTGTCGGACAATCTGCATGCAATCAGAACCATTTTCCTGAATAGGGGGTGGACTTCTTGTGGCATCCCCGGCATTTGTAAGGCAGTTCGTTGTTGTGGTAACACTCTTGGAGCAGCCACTAACATGCGAAGAAGTTTGGGATACCAACTCTGGGTTGGCCACATTGGAACTATCATCAATCCCTCTGCACAATCGGTTTGTATTTTCTGTAGGCATCTTGCAATTAAACTGAAAGGAGGGAAAGCATAGAACAAGTGTTTATCCCATGTTACAGAAAATGCATCAATAAAGGCTGCCCCTGGGTCAGGTTTCCAGGATACATAGCATGGAACCTGATGATTTAGTCTGGATGCAAAGAGGTCTATGGAGGGCTCCCCCCAGATATCTGTGATCTGTTGGAAAATATCAGATCTTATCATCCATTCCTTGTTGTCTGAGAAAACGCGTGATTCCCGATCTGCCTCAACATTTTTGGTCCCTGGGATATGAGCAGCTGTTAACCATATTTGTTTTTCTATGCACCACTGCCAAATATCTTTAGCAATAGTGTGACATTCCCTAGAATGTACACCTCCCATAGCATTAATATAGTTCACAGTTGTAGAGTTATCAGAGTAAATCTTAACGTGAATGCCTGGCTCATTTTTGCAAAATGCCTTAAGTCCAAAAATTGCAGCTAACAGCTCCAGACAATTAATGTGATATTTTGCTTCTTCCTCTGACCATCTACCCCCTATTTTCTCTGTCTCTTTGACAGCTCCCCATCCTTTAGTTGATGCATCGGTGTAAATTATTACATCAACCTTTGAATTAGGCAATAATATGGGGTAGTTATTTGTCTGTATGTTATCATACCACCACTTTATCTCTGAAAAGCTTTCTTGGGATAATCTCATTTGAGCATTATAATTGCCATAGTTTTGTCTTAAGGCTGTAGTTTTATCCCTCTCAAGTTGTCTATAATACAGTGGTCCATATAAGATTCCAGGAAAACTTGACACTAAAAGCCCTATAAAGCTAGCTAGTTCCTGGATTGGGAGCTCAACAAGCTCCATCATTTTCTTGCATCTTTCCCTTATGCGCTGGATTTTTTCCTGTGTTAGGGAGACAGTCATATTAACTGAATCCAAGACAAATCCCAGAAATGTAAGGACTTGAACTGGCTGTAAGACCGACTTATCAGGATGTAGGATAAAACCCAATGTTGAAAATAAGTCACAGGTATCATTAATATTGGCTTGGCAGTCCTCCACGCTCTCCCCTTGTAAATAAGAGTCATCAATATAGCCTACATTTATTTTTATATATAGTAGAAATATATTCACCAGGGGAATGTGTGGTTTCTGAAATCACACCTTTGGTCAGCAGTTTATCAATTTCATTGTCAATGACCTCCTGCTCTGGTTTTGTAAAATTTATTTCTTTTGGTGGCATAAACTGCATTGGCTCTCCATTTTCAAACTCAATTTTATAATTTTTCACACTATTAAGTATGAAAGGATCTGAGGTTATGCATTGCCACTGAGAGGTAAATTGTTTCAGTCTTCCTCCTGTAATTTTAATAGGTTGCTCTGACACATTTCTTACCTCAACGTTGTTAGCAGTCTGATTCATTTTGACTTCCCCTCCTTCTTCCTCTTGAAGTTCGGAGGATGTTTGTGGTCGTTTTTCCACGAGCCTAAAAAAGGCTTCCTGTAATGTTGGTTTCCTGAGCGTCCGCGGCTATGTGCGTAAGAGTTGTGCCTGTGATAATCAGGCTTGTTCGTTGATCGACCACTGTGTGTGGAGACTTTCTTTCCCACTCGATTGACCTCGGTCAATTCTTTCACTTGTTTCGGGAGATCATTGCCAAACAATTGGTCAGTGATCGGAACCGACGAGGAGCAAAGATGTTTGTATTCCTCGTGTAAATCCGGTTTAATAAATTCCCTTCATCTTTGATTGAGTTCACTGTTTCCATTAGTGAACAATGTAAGTGCATCTGTTGACTTTTGAAGAAGGTCGTTTCCCGCTGGGAGTGATGACAAGTGCTCAAGGAGTTTGTCGATCATATTTGTCAACGCGCACATTCCTTTGAAGATGGATGTCTGCACCTTTTGCAGTCTAACATCTTGGGACCGGACTGTTGGAGTAAGGTGGTCCCATACTGGTTGATTGACTCGTACTTTTGTCAAGAATTCACAGTTCTCTGGTCTGTGATACTTGTTCAACTTTTCCTGAAGTTTCTCTTCAGGCAGCCCTTCTTTGAGCATGGCATTCACTACATTCGCCAGCTCTGTGTTTGCACTTGGGCCCGTCTCCTCTTTCTTCAGCTCTTGTTTCAAGCTGTTAAGTACCTCAAATTTTCCTTCATTAGAAGGCATATTTTGAGCCCCGGTTGAGTCAGCCAGCTTTGTCACAGCTTCTTCTAAGCTCGTAGTTTTGTCATGTCGCTTCTTCTTCGTGGGGGGCTCTTCGCTGACCTCGTGGTCATTCTCGGCAGATTTTGCCTCCTGTTCTTCCTCTGTGTCAACATATTGTATTTCAAAGTCTGACTGACTCTGTTTGAGCGACTCAGCAATAGTCTTGGATAAATCTTGAGACATCTGGGTGAAACCCTGTCTCAGCGTAGCGGCCAGCTCTTGTAAACCATGTGAGTCAGTTTTGGCGCCATCGGCGCCATCACCTCTTTCGATGATTCTAACTTTTGCTTCAATGTGTTCGCTTCTAGAGCGACTACTTTTCCTTTTTAAGTTGTCTTTCTCGCCCTTAAGCTCAGATTTATCCGCGGTCTCGGGCATTTTTTGCGAATTATCGCTTAAAACTAAAATTCTCAGTGTGTTGAAAAAACAAACGTCCGTTCTCCCAAAGGCGGCAACACACTGAGTTCGCGCAGGCGCAATGCTATCTCACGTGAGCCCTCAGTGCGGTGACGGAATAGAATGGTGTTTACGGTTTCCGCTTTGATGACAGGTGAGGTTGCCTTGTTGAGTCAAATAATCAGTGAAGTGATTCAGGGCGATCTTTTCGGTCACTTTTGAAAGTACTGGTAATGAAATAGGGCGATTGTTACTAGGAATCTCGTGATCACCATCTTTAAGATGTGGCACTACTTCCGACTTCTTCCAGGCCTTAGGGAAAACAGAGTTGCTAAAAGAAGAGTTTATCAATGCAGTAAGGGTTGGTAATATATACGGTAAACAGTCCTTGATCACAAACACTGGAATTCTGTCATAGCCTGGAGCTTTATTAGAAGGCATAGCCATAATCACTTTTCGTACATCTTCACTGGTTATTGCTTTGAAGTCAAACAGTTCATCACAATGTGTTGAACCGAGATAAACAGGAGTAGTTGATAGGCCGTGAAGGCGAGCGAGCTCCACAGAGTCATCGGCGGCCTTCTGTCCCACAGATATAAAGAAGCCATTAAATTCATTAGCGAGTGCATCTAAGTCCTTGGTAAAGCTTGAGCAGCCTGATTTATTTGGGAGGGCACTGCGAATAGTTTTCCACATTGCCCCACTGTTGTTCTTATTTTCACAGATTTGATGATTGTAGTGCTCTCGTTCCGCCTTCCGTAAAACAAATTTAACTCTATTTCGCAGCTCTTTAAGAGCCTCCTAATCTTCCCTCGTCCCAGTCCTTCTCGCTCTTTTGTGAAGGTGGTCTCTCGCCTTCATCAAATCCCTTATGTCCTCCGTGATGAATGGGTTTGGTTTATGTCGTATTTTCATTGTTTTAACCAGAGCGTGGTCGTCCAGACACGCCCACAGCAAGTCATTAAATGCATCTAGTCTGTTATCAACGGATTCGTCTATCAGGTTCATAGTATCCCATGGGATGTGCGCGATGTCATTTGCAAACTGATCAGCTTTATAATTCCGAAAACTACGTGTGACGATGTAGGTTGGGGCTTGCTTGGGTGATCTTAAGTTAATAACAGCATGAACCAGAAAATGATCACTTATAGTTATTTCAAGAACATCGCTCGACTTAACAAGGACAGGGTCAGAGACCAAGATGATATCCAATAAGGAGCGTTAGTTCTCAGTCACGTGAGTTGGCTTGTCTATAAGCTGTGTCGCATTTACAGTTGCACAAAACGACAGCAATGCTTCTCCCCTCGGATTGTTTGAAAGAAGGTCACAGTTTAAGTCGCCTGTTAGCACAATGTCCTTGTTGCGTGATAACGCTTCGATGTACTTTGGGAACAGTAATAATAATAATAATAATAAGGACTTTATTTATAGAGGGGGACACGTAACAGCTGAAAAGCTGACAAACCTGTGGCCCTCTAACTAGATTATACAGCATTACAAAATAATACTAATAAATAGATAAATATACAAATAATTACAAAATTCTATGATAGAAATAGCAGGATATATTAAAAATATTCAGAAAGATAAAATTAATTTATAAAAAATTAAAATTAGATAATGTGCTATTGCTTAATATTGTTTCAAAGTTGTCCAGGTTTCTATATGAGCTTATAAAATACTTTTTCACAGCTGTTTTGAATAGTTTTATACTAGGCTTATTTTTGATATTATGGGGAAGGCTGTTCCATAACTTAACTGCGTCAACACTGAATGCCTTGCCACCATCGTTATTTCTTAGGTATTTGGGACACACTAAATTTAAATTGCCATGTCTAGTAGACCTATTGTGTACAGAACTGTTCGTCTTGAGCAAGTCTCTGATGTAAATCGGAACATCGCCTTTAAGGCTCTTAAAAATCATTGTACACTTATTTAGTTTGATTTCATCAAAAAAAGGCAACCAGCCTAGTTTACTAAAGTTTATAACACTTCTAGAATAAGAGTCAACTCCAAGAATTACTCGGGCAGCCCTTTTCTGTAACCTTAGGAGACAGTGGAGTTCTTTAGCGTCGCAGATATTCCAAACCATGCTCCCATACATAAGGACGGGTTTAATCAAGGCGTTATAGTATAAGAGTCTTTCTTTTATTGGAAGGTATCTCTTTATCTTCTTCAATAAACCAATACGCTGAGAAAGCTTGGCCTTTAGACTAGAAATGTGGTCGCTAAATCTAAGATCTTGATCGAGTGTTACACCAAGCAATTTATAAGAAGTTACTTGTTCTATTTCGGCCCCATCAAGGGTTATTGACAGGTGATTGCCATCCGCTAATGATGAATGTAGCCTCTTTCCGGTGATAAGTAATGCATTGGTTTTAACGGCGTTTAGGACCATCCCATTTTCGCTAGACCATTTACTTAATTTATCCATGTATTCTTGAAGACGTCGTTCCAATTCCAAAGGTGCATTATCGATATTAGCGCTGGCTTTAAATGTGGTGTCATCCGCGTAAGCATGAATAGTTGAGTCCGATCCAACAGCTTCGGGAAGATCATTGACGAAAATTAAAAACAGTAGAGGTCCTAATATGCTACCTTGAGGAACTCCATTGGTTAGCGTAAGTTGTGACGAAGTCGAGTTATTTACAGTAACACACTGTTTGCGATTGAGTAGATAGCTCTGCAATAGCTTTACAACATTATCTGGAAATCTATATGATCTTAACTTTACCAGGAGAATGTCATGATTGATCAAGTCGAATGCCTTGCTATAGTCCACAAAAACTAAGCCGCTGACGTTGTTCTTATCAAGGTCAAGAAGGACTTGGTCCAGAAGAAACAACAAAGCAGTATCCGTGGAGTGGTTTTTACGGAACCCTGATTGGAAGCGGTATAAAAGTGAATTTTCTGTTAAGTAGGTGTTCACAGCATTGAAGATGTGTCTTTCAAAGACTTTAGAAAGAATAGGCAAAATGCTAATAGGACGATAGTTTTGAATATCTTGCTTGTTTCCTTGATTCTTGAAAAGAGGTTTAACCTTTGCTATTTTCCATTGTGAGGGAAATGTACAAGTTTCAATACAGTGATTTATAATTTTAGCTATGGAGCATGATATTTCAGGAGCTGCAATCCTTAGTTCATTCTCTAGGCATGCAGTTCCAATTTCCGGGGGTCCGTAAACAATACAAACCAGCAATGAAGCTTCTTATTTTGAACTTGAATCCACAGCTGGTGTAGGCCGGATTCGGATATTTCCGTGAGATCCTTCAGGACTTTTACCTTCAGAGTAGATTTTACGTAGGCGCATACACCGGCACCTGCTTTTCCAAGGCGATCAAGTCTAAAGACCCTGTATCCCGGGATTTCGACAACATTGTTGGTCACGGAAGAGTTAAACCAGGTCTCCGAGATGGTTAAAATATCAAAATCACGTTCCAAGGCTAACTCCTTCGTTTCAGTGAAGTGTCGTCTACATTTGAGAAGCTCTGTGTTAAGATGGGCTATTTCCAAGAGCTTGTTTTGGTTTTTATACACCGTTGATTGTGCATTCTTTGTCAATTGTATTCTGTTACAATTTGCGCTCACGTGTCCAACTGAGTTAGGGATGCGACGAGTCTGTCGATTCCCATGAATAACAGCAATCCTACTGCTAGTGGTATCTGGACCTGGTAATCGATGGATGTCGCCACTTAGTGAAATACACAGTTTCATAAAGTTAAAACCAGCACAAGAGTTAGGATAATGTGAAATTCTTTGTTTAAAATATTTTCGCTGCGGATCAGTGAGCCGGCACGTTGAACGACCGCACAGCCAAAGCGAAACAAAAGGCTCAGGAGTGGTATTTTGAACCCTTACAAAGGATGGCAGTTCACAAGGCAGATTTCCATGGGCGAAGCTAATCCATATGATCAGCATGATAAATAGTATCAATTAAAATCAAAGGAGAAACCCTATAAAGAACTAAAGTGTGAATTAAAATAACATAAAATATATAGAAAAGCTAATACTTATTTTAAACTACATAAATGATTAGATTTATCGTGTTCTAAAAAATATTAAAAAACTATCGCCTTAAATTTAGATAAAGACTGTATCTCTCGAATGTCCTTTGGTAAAAGATTCCACTCCCTAACAGCAGTACATTTAAATTACGTTTGACCCATTTTGGTCTTTGTAGCAACAATGTTCAATAAGGTAGAGTCTCTAAAATCTCTGGTATGAAAGGCTGATCCCTTAAGGAGATAGTTCTCTAATTGCTGTGGGCAATTTATATTATGTATAATCTTAAAAACAAGATTAAGTCTTAGGAATCTACGTCTACTCTCCAATGATAATAAGGAAAGCTTACTACGCATTTCTTGAGAACATGTATTACGATTTGTAGAGAGGATAGTACGCATGGCTTGATTTCGTATCCTTTCTAAACGCTGTGAGTTGTTCTTTCCACAGTCCCCCCGTACGATACAGCCATAGTCTACTATGGGTAATATCGTTTGTTTATGGATATTTAAAAGCACCCTTTGACTAAGAAAGGGTGCAATTCTATTTAACATCTTAAGCTTGGGATATATCCTAGAGGCTAAATATGTAATATGCTTGTTCCAGCTAAGAGTATTATCTATATAAACACCTAAATATTTGAAGTCTTCACACTGTTTCAGTAGCCTCCCATCCATAATGATTTGTAAGTCTGAAGCATTTTTCACTGCGTGTTTTGATCCAATCAGGATTGCTTCGGATTTCTTTTGATTGCGGATAAGACCATCAGTACTGAGCCGATCGGTAACTCTTCCAAGATCTTCATTTACATACTGTTCAGCAATTTTAACATCTTTAGAGCTGGTGTGAATTCCTGTATCGTCGGCGTACAATACAATATCACAGCTATCACAAACATCTGAAATGCTATCTATATGAATATTAAATAGAGTCGGGCCTAGCACAGAACCCTGCGGTATTCCATAGGTAATCGTCAATTGTTCGGAATCAGTTCCATCACATGAGACAAACTGGAGTCTTCCAGACAGATAGCTTTCAAACCACTCATGTTCCTTGCCAGTCACACCATGTTGAGCAAGCTTCTGTAGCAAGACATTATGGTCTACAACGCTGAAGGCTTTCTTTAAATAAAAAAACGCACATACTACTTTTTCTGATCTGTCAATAGCCATTTTCCATGAATCTACAGTTTGAATTAGGGCAACCATAGTTGATGAATGTTTCTTAAAGGCGCATTGGTGTTGTTTTATCAGACCAGCTTCTTGTGCATAATTAACAAGGGCCTTGTTTGTAAGAGATTCATGTATCTTAGAAATACACGGAAGCACAGATATTGGTCTGTAATTATCGCATTCTGCCTTTGTCCCCCCCTTAAAAACAGGACTTACTTTTGCGATCTTCTATACAGATGGGTATCGGCCACAATTGTATGATTGGTTAAATATCTTGGTTAAAGTTTCACTAATGTGGGGTGCAGCGATCTTCAAATACTTAGCCGAGATGTTGTCTGCACCAGTGGCCTTACTGGGGTTTATTGTCTTCAGAGCCATATACACATCTGAATCCAATAAAGGTTTAAACTTGAAGAGCTTAGATGGCGATGGCTTTATTGGTTGCGGTTCTGGGGGAGGTTGATTTGCCAACAATGTAGATGCAATCGTGGTAAAATACTGATTTAGTGAATTCGCTATAGCTGTCTTGTTATTCACTTGGTTACCATCTATCAATAGTTTTTCAATCTTGGTGCTCCTATACTTTGATGGAAGGACTTGATGAAGTGTATTCCAGTAGGCTTCAGGGTTAGCTCGATTTTCTTGAAGTTTATTCTTAAAATTGGCTTTTCTGTTTTTTCTGTTACTGCTAGTTACTTGGTTACGGAGTCGCCTATATTTTTGCCAGTCTTCAGTGAGACCAGTTCTTATGGCCTTTTTATGCGCCTTGTCCCGGTTTGTCATCATTCGTAGCACAGAGTTGTCTAACCATGGGTGCATTTGCTTTCGGAGTCTTTTCTTTTTGATAGGAAAGTGGGAATCAATTAATGATTTAAACAAGCACTCCCAGGCGGAATACATGTCCTCCATGTCATCGAAAAACTCAAGAAAGGTCCAAGGAGTTTTCTTTAAGTCATTGATGAAGTTTTTCCTACTTTTGTCGTTCCAAGTCCGTGTTGTCAAGATGCGATGCTTATGCGGACAAATTGTTGGGCCGTTCATAAGTCCAAAAATAGGGTAATGATCACTTATAGTTGTACTAAGAACTCCTGAAGATCTGAACAGACTTGGGGTAGACGTAACGAGTAAATCAATAAGAGATCTTGTTTTACAAGTAACACGAGTGGGTTCTTTAATTATTTGTTCTAGTTTGTTAGCAGCAAGAAATTCCAATAATCTTTTTGTTTGACCGAGGGAGTCATTAAGATAATCACAGTTCAGGTCACCCAGTACAATGACTTCCAAATTCTTTCGAGTGGCATACCTCAGCAAGTCATCTAAATAATCAAAAACCTCCAGGGATTCGTTTGGGGCGCGGTAAACACATCTGACCAAGAAATTCGTTTTCCATAACTGTACTTGAATCCAAATAGCTTCCGAGTCTTCTTCCAAATCTTTTCTTCGAGTATATTTTAGGTCTTCCAGTAAATAAAGCGCTACCCCTCCTCCACGACGGTTTTCTTTTCTGTCCAAACGCTTTACTGAGTAATTAGGAACTGCTATTTCAGAGTCTTCGATAGAATTGTCCAGCCAGGTTTCAGTTATAGCGATGATGAGAGGAAATACTTTGCTAAAGATCAATCTCAATTCATCGATATGTTGAAGAAGGCTTCTTGCATTTAAATGAACCAGCATGTTCTTACGTTTACTTATAGTTTGCGTATTTCTGTCCTGTATTAAACTTGCTTCAGGGTCAAAACCTGGATTAGGATGAACATCTCCACAGAGGGCTAAATTATCCAGTTGAAAAGAAGCAGTTGAATTGCAGTGATGGTAGATTCTGCGAAGGAAGAAGTGCTTCTTACGCTTGGGAACAAGCTTAAAACCAAGATGGCTGCCCAAACCAGAACGCTTTACAAAAGCGTGGCACAAGTTGGTGACTCACCATGCGCCAAGTACTTTCCATTAGATGGTGGAGAAAAGCAACTCACTTCGGTTATTAAACATCTCTTGAGGTGAAACAAGTCTCTAGCGCAAGAAATTATCAAAAAGAGGAGAATTTTGAGAGAGCGAGCAAAAGCACGTCCGACTCCCATGATGACCGCTGACTCATTTTTTTCACGTAGAGCTTGAGATGAGAAAATAGATCAAAAGTGGAGAGCACAAAAGGCCGTGTCTAGCAGTCATTATGCTAATCCTGCTCTCTGCCTCTCTCTGCCTCGTTATGCTAATCCTGCTCTCTGCCTCTCTTGTATCTCTAACATATGCAAACGAAATAACTTGACTGGTCGTGCCCTCCTCTAACCTGGACTTGTAGCCTAGTTTGGCAAGGTCTAACAAAGACCGTTTCTCTAGAGACTTGATGCATTTCTCTAAAGATAGGTGTTTTTCGAGAGACCTTTGAAAGACCTTAACACACTCATCCTGGGGGGAAGGTAAACACGGTTGACGATTCATTTATATGGTCAGTGGGATCATGAACCTGCTCCACTTCCGTCTCTTGCTTCTTCCTTGACTGAGTCGGTTTTGGGCTAAGGGGTTTAAATTTTTCCAGAAGAAAACTCAGATGAAAGCCAACTAATTCCATGCTCTGAAGTAGATAACACATAAAGAAACAAGATCTACTTAAACAGCACTGTTCACCTACTTCAATATTTCACTCTGCACAGCCTGTGAAGAGTGCCCCAATGGTCCACTTTACTGTGCGAAGAGATGAAATGTTTGCTTTTTACATCTTATGACGACATTTTCTTCAGAACCACCATATTCTGCAATGTTCGTTTTAAAAATTTTGTAGAACAAATCAAGGGCTATGAATTTATAAAGGGGCTAAAGGGCTTAAGTCTTTTACAAAGCAAAACCCCACGGGGGTGGCAGACATCTGCTCCTCCTGCATACCAGGGTGGGTAATGGATGCCTTTCATGCGCCTGAAGGCTATAACAAACGATAAACGTACACCCTTTTACTCAAAATATAAAAAATATATATTTGCGCGATGACATAATTCTAAAAAAGGATGAAATTGTGAATTTTCATTAGACTAACCTTCTGATGTTGTTTCCGATGGGATCTCTTTTCCCTTTCCCATACCATAAGCGCGCCAAGCTACGAGAATTTCGTCTTTAAACTAGATATTGTTTAATTTGTTGATACCAATAATCTTTCTGATGTCATCTACTACTGCTTCCTGTTCAACACTTTGCATGACAGCAACTCGAACTCCTTCTATCCCCCATGCGAAAGAAGAGCACTCTTCAGTTGTTCGGCATTGGTCACGTCATTTCCTTCATTTATGAAAGTCCTGATGTGATTCTTGCAGGTTGTAGCGAGCCTCTCTGTGGCACCTTTTCCACCCTGTGGGTCAGAAAAGTCAATGCCCTTGATTTCAATGCTGGTAGAGGAGGATATCACTGGGCATGAGAGTACGGTGGACGACGAATGATAACATCCTGTGTTATCTTGGCGAAAGAACGCCTTGTTAATCTCTCTGTGCTCCAACTTGATGGTATTCAGAACATCTTGCATGATTTTAACCACTGCAGCACTGCCTTGATTGCGCGACTACACTATGTGCAGAAAGCACTGCCACTGGAGTACCCCGCTCACACGACGGTAGACGACAGAAACGTGCCAGGAGATGCCTGTCATTAAGAGCAAACAACACACAATGGTCTGCTACGCTAGAGGGGCTAGTGACATGAACCTGTTGACAAAACAAAGTTGAGATTACTTCAATATAATAATGAATCAAATGATTTTTTAATCTAACAAATATTATGAACGTAAGGGGGCGAATAACTTTTAACCTTAACCTTAGAAAAGGCCACTATCCTCTTGCGCGCATTGTTAATCTTAAGAATTTATATGTGCACCATTTAGAGAAGAAAAAGAGTACAAAAAAATTTTTATATCGATGCATGTTTCGAAGAAAAACGTCCCTTTACGTGAGCTCTGCCCGAAAAAGATGTCCCAACGTGAAGAAAATGCTAGAATAAACACAACAGATGATTTGGAACAATTTGGCCACAAACTGTGGCAGTTTTAATTAAATCAATTATAACTAAGTGATAACAAAGAGCGGAATATCTGAACTTATCAACCGATAATGTCAACGTGGGACGAGAAAAAACGCCACCACGAAACACAATGGATAAGGCTAATGATAAATTGGATAATTAAAGAAATATTGAGAACCCGTTGGAAGATGATAGGGGTGGTGGAGGGAAAAGATTTCTTGAGCACTTGACGTTCAAATGGCGAGGGATAGAAGGGCGAATCAAGGAATTTCTCCTGGTTTTTAACATAGCAAACTCCGCCCTTACTACTGATTGGTTACTGTTCGTACCTGGTACAAACCTCCCAACGGGTTATCATATAAACATGCCCCGACATAAAAAACATTATGTCTAGACATAATGTTTGTCTTTTTTTCGGAATGATTTTGTTGATGAGGTAAAATAAGTCCTTATTTTTAGTTTTATTCCAGCTGTCTTTCTGGAGTCAGAATTCACATTACCTTATAGTCCCCCTTCAAATACTGCTTGCTTGTCATAAGAGCTTGCACAACTGTAGTCTCCCACTCCTTGCCGGAACCTAATTCCCCGATTTGGCGTACAAGGGCCACGAGATCATCAAATGCGCGAGCATCTTCAGCTGCAAAATAATCTAAGTCCTGCAGTGATTTTCTTACAGAGGCACTGCATTTAGGGAGTACCTGTCTCATAGTAGTTTTGCTGAATGGTTTGAATTTGGTCTCCAAACAGTACTGAGTGTACTGTTGTACCACTCGCTTGGGTATCATCATACGGCTTATGTTAGGTACTTGAATAACCTCACCAGACGAAAGCTTGAAATGTTGTTGCCCAAATGGAAGGTCCCGAACAAGATGTGGGCTCGTGATGAAACCAAGAAAGTGGTCAAGCTGCCTCAAGTCTACTCGTATTCGTGTGGTAGGCTGTTGTGGAACTTGAGCACCTCGGCGAAACTGTGATCGATGAAGATTAGCCATGGAGTATCGGTATCTCGTCAACCTCGGGATATAATGGGAAATGTTGTTGAAAGTTCCAACCCCTGCCATAATCGAAAGCACTTGTCTACAGGTATCCCAGCTGGTTGCATTCCGGTACGCTTCTGCTAGGGCCTCTAAATACAAATGCTCTGAATGTGACAACTCGCTTACACCTAGGGCCTTGTTCATAGTTGAAGAGGAGGCTAAACATCACCAAAGTTCACTAGCATTATCAGGGATGACGCTCTTTAGCACAGTTGCTACTATTTCTGCAGCTCTCCTTGTCTGACGTTGTCTTGTTCGCTCAGAGAAATAACTCCAGGAAAGCCATGGCTTTCCAAGCGGTTCAAGTTTGCATGCTACCAGGAACTCACTCAGTTTTTCTTGCGGCTCAGCTAAGATCACAGGTGTGGGCTCGTCACTCTGAGTGAAAGCTGTGCTTATTGTGTCTGGTGACAGAAAGGTGTCATCAGCGATTGTAAGACGTCCAAGGCTTTCTGCGAACTCTTCAACAGATTGACTGGTATCACTTTATCCTGGAGATGAGTTTGAGCTGTTCTGTAACATACAAACAAGACGTTTAGACATTAGTGTTACTACAATATTTCTGTTTATTTTGTCACTAGGCGTTAGCTTTTTTAGTATAGTTCGAAACTTAAGTTATACATAATTTTAAAATAGAAAATATGAATCTACATGCATACCGTTATCATTATCAATACTCCTGCTCCGGCCAAACCGAAAGGAATTTAAAGAAACAAACAGTGACCTATTCGTCTTAAAATCATTTTCAGAGTCATTTTCAAAGTTTACAGTTATTCACAGTTGCCCAGCCCTTTCGGAATTTCGACATTTGTTATGTTGGAATAACTGTCTGTATCCCAGGTTACCATTTACCTACTTGTATTTGCTTCTGAAGTCTCTAGTTCTACGCATGGAATAACTTCAATCATTAGTGCGGGTGTCACTTTCTGTTGTTGGTTTGTCTCCGCAAAATGTTGCTTGCACATTCTGCAAAGAGCTGTGGCAAAAATAAATGTTAACCTTGTTAAAAGGCCATCGCCGGGAGTGGTGAATAAAGATCTTTTTTGCTATCGTAAGTGTTAATATTAGGTTTGCAAAATCTTAATGCCGCAGTTAAAAGCCTGCGATTTTTAAAGAGATGAACTCGTTTGCTTATTGTTCTTGCAAGCAGGATACTAAAGAGTGGTATGCAAGTACTGGGGACAATAATTTTGTCAAATGGAAGGGAACATTTCGGCTCGACCGACCGAAATAGCCTGACCGACCGAAATAACCTGACCGGTCAAAGTGGACCAGCTTCAAAGGCGTTCCCAAATATTCCGGTAGGATGGAACCAAAATGGTCCATTCCATTTGATTTCTAAACTTCCGGAATTTTGGGCTGAATGGAAAGCATCCAAAGATTTTCTCAGAATAACATGACCATCGTGAGGTCTGTGATAAAGAGATGATGGAAATGTACACCACTATTAGCCGTTACGTAAGACGGTAAGACAGTTCATAAGATTTACCTGCTCTTGCAAACAGCAGTTTCCATTCAGTGTCAAGTGCTGTATCTGCTTTTAATCCATACAGCTCGCAGTGCCTCGGTATGTCCCTTGTACAATTTCTTAAAGCGAGAACTTCAACTTGGCTTAGATAATCGCTGTTTAAACCACAGGGTGTAGCGACGTGTAATAAACCATAAAAACTACATGAGTGAAACGTTGCCTAAGCCATGACAAAAAACAAAGCTCTCCCAACAAACGAGACAAACTCCTCTAAGGCTGTTTCAACATTTCGTAATACTAGACGGGAATAACTCAATTAAAAATAAAATCGTAGAGGCACGTGCAATAGTAAGTGGCGAAACAATTCGTGGCAATATATAAATTTTATTCCAGAGGCATTTCACCTGAAAATGTTATAAAATGTTATATTAATAGCGGAGCTCCAGCGTAGCCCCATAATTATACGAAACAGTAGTAACCCATCAAGCCGAAAAAAATTGGTTGTACGACCGTACGACAGCTCGACCGTACAAGGTGCTACTTTTAGCATGCGCGGCCAACTGTACCACAGACACTATCTTAGCCGTTACGCAATGGAAGGGCGAGGGAGAAGGTAATGCACAGGCGCGATTGCGTGCGTAACGTGGATACCCCATTAGTGTGCGCCAAGAGACACCGTCAGATGACGATAAAGTGCGCATACTCGAACGTCGAGTTGCAGTGTAGCGTCCTGCAGGCACATGGTTAGGCATTGCACAAGGGCTTCGCGTGAGCTAGATGTGATTTGCCACCTGCCAAGGAAGGGCCGATACGGCTCTTTAGAATCGATACGAAACCGAGTACGATATTTCCTTTTTTCTTCGATATCGATATCGATACCGATACTGTGACGTCATTGAAATAACTGTAAGTCACGTGATCTAATTGACTAAGCTAAGGCACTCTCGCACGGTTTCCGGTTCAGTTTTCTATAGTAGCATCAACAAGACAGTCAAACAAGTCAAAAATTTCAATTTAGTGGGACACATTTTTAATTATCTCGAGTAAATGAAGAAGACCGCAATGGTACAATCTTTAAGCAATCTGCAGGTGCACAATGAAATGTTACCAGTTACTGCACGGGTGACTTATAATAACCAAACACGGGTGCCCGACTTGTTATGGATCTTGCGCTTTAATACTCGATACATCAGAGCCTCCCCGGTATACAGGACCATACAGAAGGGCCATACTTACTATTCGACGAGTAAACATAGGGCCTTGACACATATTACTAGACCTCAAGTATCGGGTATCTAACGTCTACTTTACTTTCAGCCAGCCAAGTTAGCTAAAAAAAAGAGCTTAGCAGCAGGTAAAGAAAAATCTCAAATATTTTTGTTTAAAAACAAGAACATGTTCACATTCTTTGCCTTCAGCTGATTACGCCTCATGGAGACTAGCTCCCCTACTTTAGAGAACACCCTTTTGGCGGGAAAAGATTTACCAGGGATGCAAAGATACTTCTTCGCAATTTTTGCGATAAGTTCATAGTATCGCTCATTCTCCTTCCACTACAGTAAGGGATCTTGGAGTCTTGCCAGCACTGGTTCTTCAAAATACTTTCCAGCTTCCAGTGTTGCATTGCTGGTTGAGGTTCTTTGTGATGTTGATTGCTTGACCGGTGAGTCGAAGAGATCCCACAGGCCAGCTGCTTCAGTTGTAATACTGGGTTGCCTATCTTCATTGGAATCATTAGTCTGGACATGCCCTGACATCTCCTGAACAACCCACTGCTCTGCCTTTCTCACGGCTGCCGAGTCACTGAACGCCAATTTCTTTATCCGGGGATCCAGTAAGGTCGATATCGCCAGCATGCGAGCGCTCTAGATATTTGTGAAGTGGCGTCTCATCTGGTAACTAAGGTTGGAAACCAGGGGTGTGTCCTTTTCTGTAATCGCACCAGTCAAACGCTGTAGTGATTTCGCCAGAGGTATCACCTTAGAAATGGAGATATGCTTGTCCGCAGATATCTCTTTGGTCGTTGCCTCAAAGGGTTTCAAAACGGCCATGGCAGCTTTCAGCAGGCTGACATCAGAAGATGAAAGACACATTGCACTACGACCAGAGAGACAAAGTGCTGTGGTAATGGCTTGATGTTCCTCCGTGATGCGTTCAAACATGTGGTAAGTTGAGTTCCATCTGGTTTCCACTTCTTGGATGAGTTGTTCTCAGGAATTCCCAGCTGCAGTTGTATCTCCTTCAGATTTTCTGAGGCCTTAACGCTGCGGTGGAAAAAGCTCACAATGTCCCTGCAGCTCTTTCTAAGCTGATGGATCTTTGTGTCAGCCTTAATTGCCTCAGAAACTGATAGATTCAGGGTGTGTGCAAAGAAAGGGACATGTGTCCAACCAGTGTGTCTGACGGCGGCAACAACGTTGGCAGCATTGTCAGTAACCATCGCAACAACTTCTCGTGAAATTCCCCATTCTTCCGCAATTTTTTGGAATGACGCCGCTATGTTCTCAGCCGTGTGGTCGTTTTTGAACCCAAACGTCTCTAGAACCAGGGACTTGAGTTCTCATGTGGAAGTAACAAAGTAGCAGGTGATAGTAAGATAACTTTTTGTTGTTCTTGATGTCCACAGGTCACTAGTCAGAGCTACGTGAGAAATCTGCAGAAGTTCCCGCTTTATCTCCCCGGCACGGGTTTTGTACATATCAGGTAGCAAACTTCTTATTATGTGTCTTCTGGAGGGCAGCTGGTACCGAGAATCAAGCAAACGCACCAGCGACTGAAATCCGGTGTCCTCTACAATGGTTGATGATTGCATGTCTATTGCAATCATTCTTATAAGGGCCTGATCAATGTTCTTGCTTCGTGCGCATGTCTGTGAATACTTTTGCCAAGTTTGTGCCATCTCCAATATGGTACGCTACCGCAGGTTGTCAGCGGTCTTACGCCTTTTGGATGCTTTTTTTTCCTCCTTTTTCCTCTGGTTTTCAGCTTCTTTGTGCTGAGCCGGGTGTTTTAATTTCAAATGCTATAAAAAAAGGAGTAATCTTCGATTTATGATAAAATATTGAAAAGCCCTTCAAACTTCAGTGGACAATACCTTTAATAGATTTGACGTGTTATTTGCATGCTTCACAACATCAGAGCAGATAGTGCATTTTGAGGTTCCCACAACTTCGGTAGACCTTGTAAAGAAACGCCAGACAGCGCTCCTCAGGTGCTTTCCTGCATCAAAGTTTCCTGACGAAGAAGCATTTGCCTCGAGGTCACTGTTAGCAAAAATTGCATTTTAGATGTGAATCGCTTTCGGGATAGACTTGGTTGCCTACAACAACTACAACTATAGTATGTACTAAAGTATAATGGAGACTTCCATTGGCACTTGAGAATTAGATGTGACCTCTGAAACGTCTGACATATTTCCCAGAAACAGTTATGGACATGTAAGTCAAGCTTAGGAAACGGAAGCAAAATTAAGGGTGTATTTAAATCGCAACGCACTGACGTTGATCAGTTCACTCTTACAGCGTTCACATTGTCATTCGCTGTCGTTGCTGCGATTCGTAGAGTGCCAGCAAATTAACGTTCTCACGATTCACCAAAAATTATCGCTTCCATACCAATATGGACGAAGTAATGTTCAGGTGCGATTTTCCAGTGGGAAATCATACTAGACAGACTTTGCTGTCGTCTCACGCTTATCTACAATTGTTTTATTATTTTTTCTTTAAGTCAGTAACCTTTCTCAATGCTTTTCTCGCTCGAGGTTTTTCTTTAGTAAGCAAGCATAGTAGTTTGCAAATCATTTTTGTTACTCTAGATATGTCCTTGTAATGCCTGGATTGTTGTGAGTTGTGATTTTGTTGCCGTTGTGTTGAGTGACTTTACATTTACAGTTTACAAAGTCGGGTCTGTTGCTCCAGTATCATTCTTGTCCTATGCATGTGCAGCAGCCAGTATCCTATTTCACAGTGAAATGTTTTACAAGGGAATGGAAGAAACCACCACTTTGACCGGTACATTGCGGTAATCCTACATTGCACACGATTGGGCACATGCACGATTACGAGTCCGGAATCTTTTGGGCTACTCGTCAGCGGTTAGTCGCATGAGATAAAAGCGCGGGTAGGTCACGTGCATCATCGAAAGAATCGATACTCTTCGCTACACAGGCGGCCCAAGCTCACGTCTCGAGAAAAAGCCAACGATGAATTCATGAACGCGTCACGCGTTGTGTGACTCGGTGTTAAGTTACGGGAGGAACCGTTGAAAATTTGAACACGTTATAAGGCATAGTATGGGGAACGACATATGGTCGATTTACAACGATAAATATTTCGAAATCTGAATATTTTACACGTAAAATCAATAAAAACTTACTCATGCCCTGAGTATCCGTCGAAGTTTCTAGCGATTTCTGCTGTTTTAAGCTTGCTTTACCATCACTGTTAACCATGTCAAAAGACGAAGTCTTTTGACATGGATAACAGTGATGGTAAAGCAAGCTTAAAACAGCAGAAATCGCTAGAAACTTCGACGGATACACAGGGCATGAGTAAGTTTTTATTGATTTTACGTGTAAAATATTCAGATTTCGAAATATTTATCGTTATAAATCGACCATATGTCGTTCCCCATACTATGCCTTATAACGTGTTCAAATTTTCAACGGTTCCTCCCGTAACTTAACACCGAGTCACACAACGCGTGACGCGTTCATGAATTCATCGTTGGCTTTTTCTCGAGACGTGAGCTTGGGCCGCCTATGTTCGCTAGTATCAATATTTTTCGATCCGACCTCGGTATCGCTGGTATCGAATATTTAGTATCGGTATCGGCCCATCCTTACTACTTGGATATTCTCTTTTGAAGTGTCACACCCTCGGAATTTCATAAGAAATTAAGAACGACAGATCCGTATATATAGAACAAGTGAAGCACATTTTAAACTTTCATACGATTGTGGGAAACTATACTTAATTAACTCTCGATAAATTGGCCTGACATAACTTGCTGATTATTTAATTATTTTGTAGCCCCAAAAGCTCGGCGTGTGACCCTGGAGGTACTGAACTTGATGTATTTGATACACAAGGCACCCTTCAAGTAATAAAGTTAGAATAAAATTGCTTTTATGACCATATATTGCACTCGGTTTACACATGTGGATAATTATTTAAAAAATACCTATTATAGCTGTATTCAGAAGCATAGATATGAAGGCAATATGCTTTTACTTTATTTTATTGTAAGGGGTTTCTTTTTATGTAACATGTATCCATCCTTTAATTTCCTTCTTAACCTGCCTGCAAATAATTGAATTTTATGTTTGACTTCAAGATAAAACAGAAGTCTTGCAGAGTTCTCATTTCAGATTGAATTCAGGTAAGAACATCAGTAAACAAGTTAAAATCATACACTTCTCCTAAATCTTTTATTTTATTGCCCTGGTTTTTTTTAAAGAAACACCATTTTATATCTCTGTGTGACAGCTAATGATTCAAACCTCAGTGAATAGATATGCTATATTTTAGTGGTGCTTTAAATTCCATATTTTTTTTCACCAGTTACTATTTTAAAATTCATAAATGGTATTCCCTTTTCATCCTTGTAAAGAGATATTGCACATTTCTTTAACTAAAATATGAATTATGAAGTCAAGTTAATTTCAATGAGTTTGAAACTTCATTCTACATATGAACACTTTACTGGAGTATAATGTTGTATTCATTTGCTGTCTTTCTGTTACACATAATTACCATGTGTCTTAACCCTTAGACTCCCACAATTTCATGAGTAATCCTCCTTACTGTATGCCATACAATTTATGTGATGTTAAATTTGAGAATTTGGAATTGGATCAACCAATAATCCTCAAATTGATACTTGTCTTAATTCTTGTTACTTGTCCGCTTTATATCATACTTATAGTGTGAGGAGAAATTCTGTCTTGGTCACCAATGGGACTTAACCCTTTAGCTTTAGCTCCCAAGATCTCATTAGTAATTCTCCTTACAATCTCCTATACAGTTCTTGTGATGCTAGTTCGGAGTATTTAGTATTGGATCATCTTATAATCCCCTAACTGATATTTTTCTTTATTCTCATAGCTTGTCTACTTGATATTGTTTTGATGTTGTAAGGAGAAATTCTCTCTTGGTCACTTATGGGAGTTAAAGGGTTAAAATGGGGGATTTCAACATATTGTAATGATTAAAATATTCTTAGGCTTTCAAATGTAACAAAAAAATGTGATGAGAATCTGATGATATGAAACACTTGCAATGGAAAAACCTGTTGCTGGTAGCTTATGTCTTTAATGCATAAAGTTTCATGGGAAATGTTTTTCTTTGAAAGTGGGGATACAGAAGTTTTTAAAGCTGATAGAAGTAAGCTGTTTGCAAGTAATAAAAGGCAAATTGACAATCATACCTTAATGCTTGACATGCTTCACTCATACATGTCAGTTGTGTACCTACCATTGTAGAGGTGTCTTTAAAAAGGTTTTTTGTTTTTACACAAGGCAACCTCCAGGCTGGAAGAGTAGAAGAGGACGGAATGATGTTTACTTGGCATTTGTACTTAATGCAATCATATATTGAAGCAGTACTCTACAATTCAATTCAATTCAATTTATTCAATTCAATTTTATTTGTTAGCAATACAATATTATCACAGTCCTAGGTGACCCGCAATTAGCAAGCTATTCTAGGCGGGCCACCCTTCTAAAACAAGTGCTGTCTCTGCTAAGGATCACATACCGATACAATTAAACAAAGATAATCATTAATAAAAATACAATTGTTAAATAAAATAAAATAAAATTAAGTCCGTTGAATAATTAAATAATCAATTGCAAAGTTATCAAGATATATAATACAATTGAAACAAGACTTAAACGAAGAGTTACTTTATCAAGAGATATTTACAAATTTCTGAGCAGCGTATATCAACATTCATCTCCTCATTTTCCAAAAGTTTTAACAGGCGATTTTTAAGTTCACGCTTAAACGGGGTTCTGTTTTTAATACGAAGTTCTTTTGGGATGCTATTCCACAATCTTACACCTATTCTAGCAAAAGAAAATAAAAGTTGGTTAGTTCTAGACGCTTTAACGTACAGATTAGCCGTTGCTGAGAATCTTGTGAAATGGTGATGAACCTGCTCGGAGTGGATAAAGAGCATAGAAATATTAGACGGGGCACGGTGATTATCAATGTCATGCATCAAAGAGGAAACCAAATGAGAATAGAGCATAGTTATTGGTAAGATTCTGGAGTTAACAAATAGCGGGGCACTATGAGATTTGCTATCCGCAAAATACATTAGTCGTAGAGCACGCTTTTGTAAAATGAGAACCTTATTTAAATGAGTGTTAGCAGCTTGTCCCCAGGCAATAAGACCATAAGAGATATAGGGTTCAATTAAGGAGCGGTAGATGTTAAGAAGTGTGGCAAATGGGACAAGATGTCTTAACCTGGCAATTATACCAATTCCTTTACTAACTTTAGATGAGATATAATCAATATGATACTTCCAAGAGAGGTTATTATCTATCAGAATTCCTAGATATTTCACAAAAGTTTTTTGTTCTAGAGATACACTTTTTTTAAGATCGTTATTATAAATTTTCAAGTGAACTATGTAGTCCAATTTGCGTTGGTAAGGATGGAAAATAACAAAGTTAGATTTACTAGTGTTAAGAGAAAGTTTGTTTGCGTCCAACCAGTCACCCACTTTTGCGAGTTCATCATTAACAACTTTTTCAAGATCCTTAAGATCTTTGTTTGAATAAAGCAAGTTAGTATCGTCAGCAAATAGGTAAAACTCAAAAATCTGGGAGCAACGGTAAATGTCGTTAACATAAATCAAAAAGAGAAGGGGGCCAAGTACAGACCCTTGAGGGACACCACAAACTATCTCTTCTATATTCGACACGGTTGAACCAATTTGAGTCGACTGGTTCCTGTTCAACAAGTACGAAGAGAACCAGTTATTAATTATTCCTCTGACTCCATAATGATATAATTTGTGCAGTAAGATTGAGTGATCCACCGTATCAAAAGCCTTTTTTAGGTCAATAAAAATACCACAAGAGAATAACTTTGCATCAATATTAGTTTGAATTTTGCTTAAGATATCTAAAATTGCATGTTGGGTTGAACACTTGTCTCTAAATCCATATTGAGAAGTAAAAAAGATACCGTTTTTTTCGCAATGTGATTTAAGACGTTTAGCCATCAATTTCTCAAATAATCGATTGAAGACAGAAAGGAGGGAAATTGGGCGGTAATTACATGGATCAGTTTCGTCTCCCGATTTGTAGATAGGAATTACTTTGGCATGCTTCAAAAGATGGGGATAAATACCCGTTGAGATAGACTTATTCATCATGGCAGCTAAGAGTGGAGAAAGGATATGGCGCCCAGATTTTAGAAGATGAACCGGGCAAGAATATAGGCCATATACTTTATTACTGGGTATAGCCAAGATTTCCAAGTCCACCTCGGATGGAACGACGGGATCAAAAAAGAAAGACTTAAAGTGATTAGTGCCGACAAGGTAGTCCTGGAAATTTATCCTGGAAGGTGATATATTGCGTGCAAGCCGCGGTCCAATAGACGCAAAGTACTGATTAAAGATATTGGTTATTTCAGACGGATTTTGTGTTACTCCAGAGTTGTTAGAGCGTTGAAGGGCTGATACAGTTTTTCTGTTACGCTGTCTGTTCAATAGTTCATTAATCCCCTCCCACGTTTTTTTAACATTTCTTAGATTTGTAGTGAAGTAAGCTTCATAATACAATCTTTTACTGAGACGAGAAAGACTAACAATTCTATTCCTATACAGCTTATATTTTGAGATATCTCCTGAATAAAAGAGTCTATTCTTTATTTTGATAGATTTACGTAGGCCCTTAGTTATCCACGGTTTGGAAAATTGTTTAGCCTTGCGCCTAGATAAAATTTTGAGAGGAGCGTGTTTATTAATGAGCTTGTTAAATTTATTGTAAAAGGAAGAAAAGCATTTGTCTACAGATCCATATGTCATTGAGTTATCCCAATCAGTATCCAAGACATCATTAATAAAGCATTCTTCAGAGAAGTTGGAATAATCGCGAATTTTATGTTTAGCAGTAAAATTTTTTGGTATAAGACTGTGGATAAAACAAAATTGGGAGTAGTGATCACTAATGTCTGACACGATATTTCCACCTGAAATTTTATGATCAAATCTATTCAGAAATATATTATCAATGAGTGTGGCAGAATTATTGTAGACTCTAGTTGGTTTATCAATTACCGGGAAGAACGAATAACATTGTAAAGATAACAAAAAATTTTGGGAGTAATCGGAAATTTCAGATTTGAGGAGATCAATATTGAAATCGCCCATAAGATAAACAACTTTATCAGAGGAGCTAAGTTTTTCTAAAGTAAAGTCAACATATTGGAGGAATTGTTCCGGATCATTATGCTGCCTATAAATCACTCCACAAACGATATTTTTACTCTTTAGGGATTCAATTTCGATCCATAAAGCCTGAAAAGCGTCTTTAGATGTTCTCTCCAGAACCTTATATTTCAAACAATTATTAATGTACATTCCAACACCACCACATGATAGAGGTGTTGGGACATATTCAAACTGATAGTTTGGTATGCAGGCATTGAAATCTAGCCCAGATGAATTTGTAATTTTTGTTTCAGTAATACCGATTACACTGAATTGGTAGTCAAGTTCATCTAAAAGATGGACTTGAAAATTATCAATGTTTTTCCGCAAACTCCTTACGTTAGTATGAAGCATAGAGAAAGGACATTGACTATCTGATTCCAACAAAGACTCTTTAAACATAGAAAAACTATAGGGTGAGAAATATTTACATCTAATTTGTTGCATGCTTAAGTTTCTGTCGGGATTTAATGATGATTCGGTATTTAAGCGAAACAAATCTAAATCATAAATACTATGAAGTTTGTCTAAGTACTTCTTGGTCGGTAAGTCACTGTTGAGAATGTTATTAAACTGTCCATGAGCTCTAATAATTTCAACATTCGCGTATGGAAGTTCGCTTAGGGTAGATTTAATTGTACAACGAACACGTTTCTTGCTAACACTCATACTTATTATCTAAAAACAGACAAACAACTCTACATCAACATGAATACTTAGCCTTCACGTCCATTCGTTAATCGGTGCAGGTCCGTGATATCCTTAATCTTGATGGCTCGAGACGTGGTATCTTTACGAAGATAAACAAGCGATCCCTTCGACCAGCAATACTGATAGTGAAACTGCTCCTTGAACCTCTTAGCTTCAAATAAAACCTTTTGCATCCTTGGCGTTAAATGGTCAAAAATTCTAACAAATTCTAATTCTAAATTCTACATATATATATATAACATATATATAACAGATTACATGATGTCTTTAACCCTTTACACCCCAATATCAGAATGCACATTCTCTAAACTGTTCTCTATATATTTCTTTTTGTGCTGGCAAGGAGAATTTGTTTAACAACAAGAGGTTCTCCAGTTGATTATCATTTCCTTTATTCTCATGACCTTAATGTGTGACTCAGGGGTGATATTGAATGGAGAAATTAGATGCTAGTCACTCTCAGGGATTAAAGTGTTATTAGCTGTACACATTTTCATGTATACGCTCCTCGCATTTGTTGCCAACAATAGCTAAGATTGTTAGGAAAGTAGAAGACAGTGAAATGAGGGAAACTGTAAACTTTACCATGTGGTAGAAAAACATCACAGAATACTTAAAGAGGGGAAACTTGAATTGTGTTGACTAATTTCCTCTATTGCTATTCATGTTTCTGATCAAAAAAAAAATTTAACCCTTTAACTCCCAGTTCAAATTTGTAACTCTCCTTACTGTCAACTATACAATTCTTATAATGTTAATTCTAAGAATTTAGTATTGGATCAACTAATTATTCTCAAGTTTATATTTTTCTTTGTTCTCATCACTTATCTTCAAATTTTCAACTTTGTATTGATTGTAGCTGTCTACTATGTCTTAATTCTCTGTACCATAAGCCCTCAAAAGTTGAAGCAGGCAAATCAATAACCTGACTTCCTTTGTTTGGAATTGTGATTATATAATTTTGCTGTGTTTGTTACCATACTGTAACATGTAATATTATTATTTAGATTGCATTAAATACACTAGCTCAAGCTTTCATTAATGCATGGTGTTTCTTACCAATGGTCCTACCCAAACTGAACATTGAAACAAGGAATTGGTCACAAGATATGTGAGTTTAAAAGGGTGGGAATCTGGAAAAACAAGGATCCTCCTTTAATTAGGACTGAAATTAATGGGGCCCTCTTATTTTAATTCATGTTTTTAATTTGACCTGCCTCCTACCCTGTAATGTTCAGGGCACATAGATGAAGAGAACATTTTTTTGTATTTTGATGCATAAAAGTTCAATTAACAATAATTGGCATCCACATAATCACAAAGCAAGAATGTAAAGCTTTAGTTTAATTGGTTAAAAAACTAAAGTAAGAGAGTTTTGCAGACCATGTCTGACTTTTTATCCTGGCTCTGGATATTTATTTAAGTAACAAAGACATTATCAGTCTCATTCACTCACTTTCCACTGAGCTTGTGGAAAGATGATAACATCATTATTTCTTTAAATGAAGAAAGGAAAGCTTGTACTCTTACCATGGATAGTTCTTTTGGGCATCATCAGTTCAAGATGATTGTTCCAGGTAGGCTAACCTTAAAAATTAGTCGTGAAAATTTCTTGAACCTGTCATTGTACGTCTTGAATGTTTGACTCAATTTTACCTCACTAACCTAAACAGTATATATAGAAACATGAGATATATTTGTTCTCCTTTTGAGGTGTGCGTCAAATTTTCGAAGTCATCACAGACTTAAACTATAGGTTTACAGGAAATCTGCACGTGCATTTATTTTTAACATATGAAACTGGGATTATGACTACTTCAAAAGACTTTACTACATGCCATACAGGCACAGGCAGGTGTTGTTAAAAAAGTTTGTTTAGCTTTTTCATTAGTACACATTTGTTTTTCTAAGAACCTTGTTTATCCAGCCTGTGCTGAATTCTAATTTTTTCAACCAGATTTTATTATTTTTGCAAAAATATTATTAGATCTCCAAGTATCAGTTAATATTCTTGCAATTAAAATAATTACATCAAATCTTGCAGATGTATGGGAGATTATTTTTTCTGTGATCCTCCTAACATTTTACCATTTGAAGGGACTGGTATTGGCTATAAAAGTATAGTCAAATTAAAGGTGTTTGCACAACTTATGCATCGAGGGTTTGTTAAAATATTGTATCCTTGTCAAAACTAGTTTATCAAAATAAGAATGAGTTACCTGGCACAAATATGGCTTTCACAATGATAGTTTCCTGGTTTGAAAAAAAGTCACTGCCTACTAAAATCCTCAGTTCCTTTGCCTTGATGGTAACCAGTCAACTCGCCGACGTATAAAATCGAGTAGAGACGTCGGCGAGTTGGTCGTCAATCCAATACAACTTATTAGAAGTTAAACATACAGAAAAGTAAACGATATTTAGTAAAAAAACACTGGTGTACATTGGTGAACATCAAACAGAAGCTTAAACATCGGTGAACATTGGTGAACATCACCAATGACTATAACAGCTTAAGACGCGAACGAGTTATTGTGCGACAACAACACCGTAAAGACTCATCATGTCAATCGCTCAGATTTTTTAACAAAAACTTGGCTTTCTAGACGAGATCTTTAGGAAAAAGCATTTCTTTTTATTTGCAACAAAGTTTATAAGGATCTCAAGGCGAATAAAGGGAAGTAAACATCACCAATGACTCTAACAGCTTCAAACGCGAACGAGTTATTGTGTGACATTTTATTTTACTAAAGATCTTGTCTAGAAAGCCAAGTTTTCGTTAAAAAAACTGACCGATTGACATGATGAGTCTTTACTGTGTTGTTGTCACACAATAACTCGTTCGCGTCTGAAGCTGTTAGAGTCGTTGGTGAGGTTTACTTCGCTTTATCCGCCTTAAGATCCTTATAAACTTTGTTGCAAATAAAACGAATTGCTTTTTACTAAATATCTTGTCTAGAAAGCCAAGTTTCGTTAAAAAATCTGAGCGATTGACATGATGAGTCTTTACGGTGTTGCTGTCACACAATAACTCGTTCGCGTCTGAAGCTGTTACAGTCATTGGCGATGTTTACTTTACTTTATTCGCCTTAAAATCCTTATAAACTTCATTGCAAATAAAAAGAATTGCTTTTTACCAAAGATCTTGTCTAGAAAGCCAAGTTTTCTTTAAAAATCTGACCGATTGTCATGATGAGTCTACAGTGTTGTTGTCACACAATAACTCGTTCGCGTTTGAAGCTGTTAGAGTCATTGGTGATGTTTACTTCCCTTTATTCGCCTTGAAATCCTTATAAACTTTGTTGCAAATAAAAAGAAATGCTTTTTCCTAAAGATCTCGTCTAGAAAGCCAAGTTTTTGTTAAAAAGTCTGAGCGATTGACATGATGAGTCTTTACGGTGTTGTTGTCGCACAATAACTCGTTCGCGTCTTAAGCTGTTATAGTCATTGGTGATGTTCACCAATATTCGCCAATGTTTAAGCTTCTGTTTGATGTTCACCAATGTTCACCAGTGTTTTTTTACTAAATATCGTTTACTTTTTTGTATGTTTAACTTCTAATAAGTTGTATTGGATTGACAACTGTGGTGTTTACGGTTAAATAACCACTGAGACGTTCGGTAGAAACACAACGATATTTAATCAACCTGTGAGACGAAACCCGACTACAGAATAATAGCTTCTCTTCCTAAGGACCGCGTGTACATTCCGAACATTATGATTGGCAGCTGTCAGAAACACTACATCTCTCCCCTTCTTGATTGTAAACTTGAATACATGTATGTCTAGAAAAATCGACTTAAACAACTGAACTCTAATGATTAAGAACGACAAACTGGAACGTGTTTAGCTTGTCACAAAGTTCAACTGCAAGCTTCGAGTGTCTGGTTCTATTGCACAAGTAGGACAAAGTCTTTCAGTTTTGCAGGGAGCCTTGTTTGCCTCTGAGATCGCCGCAAGGGTGTAATTGGGCTTGGAGAACTTGATGACTTGTCTTGTTCTGAAACTTCTGGTGACCAAGGCTCTGCTGTTAAATCTTCGTCTGCCTGCCCTTGTGTTATCTTTTCAGCATGCCTTATGTGGTTCGGGACAACTTTGAACATGGATGAGTTCCGCGTGATAGTTTTATTCCCATTGCTTGCTGTAACCATAGATCCTTTCTTTTCTTCAACCACGAGAGGTACTGGACTGAACGGGGAGCTTAGCTTGTTGCGCTTTGGTTGCTTAATAAGGACTGTGTCTCCAAGCTTGATCTTGCTCTCTCTCACTCCTAACTTATGGTCTGCATATGCTTTCATCTTCAACTTCTGTTCTGCATCCCTATCTGTCATGTTCTTCTGTTTCTCAAGAACTGGTGGTGTCACTTCTCCGACTCTAACTTGATTTCTTGCAGCGTCATTGCTTTTGGCACTGCCTGGTTGCATACATAGTTCACGTAGTCTTCTGCAATGCTGCGCTCCTTGTTTTCTATGTTACTTGGATGGCGGCTCATGAAATCGGCTGGATTCTCCGCGTCCTTGCCAGGTCGATAGGTGAGTTGGCAGTTGTAAGGCATGAGCCTCAGCTTCCATCTGTCGATGCGCGATGACGTTGGCTTGTGACTGTTAAAGATACCTAGGAGTGGTTTGTGGTCTGTGGCAATGGTGAACTCTGATCCATACAAATAAAGATGAAAATGTTCGACTGCCCAGACTACTCCTAGCATCTCCCTCTCCGTTTGAGAGTATCTGCTCTCGACGTCACGGAGTGCTCGGCTAGCGTAACTGATAACTTTACCATCCTGCACCAACAATCCTCCAAGTCCGACAGGGCTCGCGTCGACTATCACTTCACTCTTGAGTCTTGGATTGAAGTACGACATCACGTGATTCTTGATCAGGCTGTCTTTCAGCTTGTCGAATGCTCGTTGCTGTTCGTCGGCCCACTGCCATGACTTGTCTTTCTTGGTTAACAGTCGTAGAGGAGCAGTTATCGTAGCGTAGTTTGGAATGTAACGAGACACATATTGAGCCATTCCCAGCAGAGACTTCACCTCGCCGATGCTTTCTGGCTTGCTCATGTCAGTGATCGCTTTGATCTTGGCTGGGTCTGCCTTGACTCCATTCTTGCTGAAAATCTGTCCGTAGAACTTAATCTCACTCCTTGAAAAGGAACATTTCTCCTTGTTCAGGCGTACGCCATGTTGTTTCAGCCGTTCCAGTACACCACGGAGGTTCTCATCGTGTTTCTTCTGAGTTTTTCCATAAACGATAATGTCGTCGAACATATTCTTGCATCCAGGGAGGCCTGTGAGTATTTCTTCGATTGCGTTCTGAAAGATCTCGGATGCTGCGTTAATTCCAAACATGAGGCGCTTGTATCTTCGGAGTCCGACGTGTGTGCTGAATGTGGTAATGTAGCGGCTCTCTGGGGCCAGCTCCAGTTGGTGGTATCCAGACGAAAGGTCTAACTTGCTGAAGACTGTCGCTCCGTTGAGGTCAGCG
Source organism: Pocillopora verrucosa (assembly GCF_036669915.1). Classification (NCBI taxonomy): domain Eukaryota; kingdom Metazoa; phylum Cnidaria; class Anthozoa; order Scleractinia; family Pocilloporidae; genus Pocillopora; species Pocillopora verrucosa. The sequence continues at coordinate 9,712,423 of NC_089313.1, read as the reverse complement.
ACCAGATCGTCTATGGTCGGCATCAGGTGTTTTTCTCGTTTAACAGCCTTGTTGGCCTCTCGCATGTCCACACATATTCTCACTTCACCAGAGCTCTTGGGGACTATGACAATAGGGCTCACCCAGGGTGTTGGGCCCGTTACAGTCTCGATGATGTCTAGCTCTTCTAATCGCTTTAACTCCATTTCGACATCCTTTCTGACATGGAAGGGTATCCGACGGTGTGGTTGTTGTTTGGGTGCAACGTTAGTGTCTATGTGAAACTTGATGACTTTCCCTCGCACTTTGCCGATTCCGCCGAACAGGCTTTCCAAATCTCCGTTAATGGGGGACTGGGGACTGGTCTCGTCAGGTTTGACTTGATTGATGATCTTGAGCACACCAAGTTTCGTAGCAGTGTTAAAACCCAGGAGGTTTCCTGAAGCACCTTTGATGACGTGCAAGGTTGTCCATGTGCTGCTGGCGTTGGCGAATATTTCGGCTTCGATGGTTCCCAGAACAGGTAGGGGTGTGGATGATCCGTAGGAGAAAATTCTGCGCTTGGAGGCTTCTGGTACCTTCCGTTGGTATAACTCCCTGAAGGTGCGTTCGTCTATGAGATCGACCGATGCACCGGAGTCGACCATCATTTCGATTTGCTTTCCATCGATCCTGACGTGGCAAGTTGGTTGCTTGTCACCGCCTATAGTGTATACGTATTCGTCATTTTCAGCCGTGTCTTCATGTGTGACGTGTTTTGCTGACTCAGGTGGATTTGTTCTACAAACACGAGCAAAATGGTTTAGTTTGCCACAGGAGGTGCACTTCTTGTTCCTCGCGGGGCAGGAGTCTTTGTGAGGGTATGGTCCGCCACAGTTCCTACATTTAATATTCTCTTTTCGGGAGTTGCTGCGATTGCGTGACTCGTAGCGAGTGCGTGACTCCTGTCGAGGTTGTTGATGGCGCTGTTTCCCTTTGAGATGTGTCGAGATTCCTCTCTTCTTAAACTTTACCGCGTTTACGGTTTGTTCGTGATTTTCTAACTCCTTTGCTTGTATTTCGCTTAATTCTAAGGCTCTACCAGCTTTCATGAGGCCGGCTAAGTCGAGGTCTTCTCGCAGAGCTTTGCGCCGTAGGGAATTCGATTTACAGTTCAAGATAATCTGTTCTTTGATTTCTTTGTCTGGATTTGTGAAATCGCAGGTCTTCGATATCGTTTACTTTTTTGTATGTTTAACTTCTAATAAGTTGTATTGGATTGACAACCAACTCGCCGACGTCTCTACTCGATTTTATACGTCGGCGAGTTGGCGTCGGCGAGTTAGTAGGGACTTTAAGAATTGAGAACGCGGTGGTCTGGAAAACGTGAGGACCGAGAGTGGGGCTGGGGCGAGCACCGCGTTCTAAGCGCGGGAAATATGTAGTTAAGATCAACAACGCGATCATTTAGACTAATAGTTATGATGGTCTGGAAAACAGTGAAAACGCTTTTCGCCTTTCCCTATAAGAATGACTCAAAACTCATTTAAGACTTTACAGGAAGCTTTGCTCCTTTCTCTGGAAGAAAGCTAATAGATGACGAAGAATTTGCCGTGCTCTATGAAGAATTCACTCCCCAAAACCTTCCGTTTCGCCACTGGGATTATGAAAAATTTTCCCTCGAAAACAAAGACCCCGCAGAGTGTAAGGCAGACTTCAGATTTGAAAAGAGTGACATCTCATTGTTGGTGGATGTTTTACAGATGCCTGATACCTTCACATGTCCGAATGGTACCGTTTGTGATTCAACAGAAGGACTTTGTGTTATACTAAAGCGTTTTAGCTATCCATGTAGGTTGTCTGATATGATTTCTACTTTTGGTCGATCAGTACCTAAGCTCAGCATGATTAGCAACGAAGTTACTGAATGGATGTACAATGCTCATGGCCACAGGATTACCGAATGGAATCATTTCATTATGTCTCCTAACCTACTGCAAACTTACTCTGTAGCAATTCATGACAAAGGTGCCGCCTTGGACAACTGTTTCGGCTTTGTTGATGGAACAGTTCGTCCCATATCAAAACCAGGAGTCAATCAAAGAGCTGTTTATAATGGCCACAAGCGTGTTCACGCTCTTAAATTTCAATCCTTGGCCCTACCAAATGGATTGATTGGCAATCTGTTTGGACCAGTAGGTAACGGTATATTCATTCATTTTTTATAGTGGGATAGTGCCGTAGCTGTTTTCACTTGGATAGACATTTTTAGCACTTATGTGAAGTTAAAAGTTAGATTGATTTCTTTTCTCAAAAGGTTAAGCTAACGTTTCTTGATGACTTCCTCCCGGTCTCTCAAATCAGAGGTATTTTCAGTAGCTCCCACTCCCAATTTTTATTAGAGGAACTAGTTTTCCTGTCACCACAGACCAATAAATTCTAAACTCTGACTTACAGGCCATAAGTACCTGGACTGCAAGAATAATAGCCAGCCAATCCTATGTTGTTTTTGGCCTACTCACTTACTAAGCTAATCAATGGTCTACATAGGTAACAGTTTGTCAGCCAGCCAATGTGTAACTGATTGTGGTTCAAAAATTATTTTTTTGCCCTTGTTCAGAGGGACGAATGCATGATGCAAGAATGCTGGACACATCTGGCCTTTATGTTGACCTGGCACAGTTCGCCTTTTCTCCTGCTGGAAAAGAGATGTGTATCTACGGGGATCTGGCATATCCTCTACGTACCCATCTGCAGTGCCCCTTCAGACATGGGGTGTTAACAAGACAAATGGAAGAGTTTAATGCATCTATGAGTTCTGTACGCACAAGTGTGGAATGGTTGTTTGGAGACCTTATAAATTATTTCAAGTTTCTCGACGACAAAAAAAATCTCAAAATTGGCCTTAGTCATGTAGGAAAAATTTACATTGTTTGTGCACTTTTGCGGAATGCTTTAACATGTCTTTACCGCAATACGACTGCTGACTACTTTGGCCTTGATCCACCACCACTAATCGATTACTTTAGCTGAAATACTGTAACAAAAACACCTGTCAATGCCTAAGTTTGCATAAAATCTTGCATAAAATCCTGATTGAACAGTCTGTGGGAATGTTACGACAAGCAGATCCAAACAAAGGGGTGGCAAATAACACTTTGAGTTCAACATTTTGTGAAAATGTAAATCTTAAACATGTAAACATTGAGAAATAAAAATTTAATGTCTACTTGTTAAGCATTTTACTCATGACGCCCATGACCTGCTGCATTATGAGCATTTGTTGCTGCTGGAATTGTTGCTGTTGCTGTTGATTTTGCAGTTGTTGCTGCTGGAACTGTTGCTGTTGTTGCTGGAACTGTTGCTGTTGTTGCTGATTTTGCAGTTGTTGCTGGTGCATTAGCTTCAGCATATCAGCCTGTTGTTGTTGCACTTGAAGTTGTTGTTCCTGTCTTCCCTTTTCCAGCTCAAGTTCCTTTTCTCTAATTTCTGCAGACTTCTGTGCTCTTTCCTTTAGAAACTCCATGGCATCTCCAGTTTTTCTTCTTGTTCGTTTTGGTTTGTCCTCACCCTCTTTGGCTCCCTCTGAAGCCCTTTTTTTGCTTTGGGAAAGCCTTTCCACAGCTTTCATTCTTGCATCTTCTGCTTTACCTTTGTCAGCTTTATCCTTACTACATGTATCTGTGGGAGAACTCTCTTCAAGTGCAATAATTTGCTGTATTAGGTCATCTAATTCACTTGGCTCATCTGGGGATATTCCTGATGCTCTTTCTTCAGCTCTGATTTTTTTCTTGTACTTGTTTACCAAGACATTAATGTGGTCCCGGATGGCTCTGTGGTCAACATTAAATTGTGGGGAATCACATTTGTTTAGAACATCTACAATTTTCTCCCAAGTTTCACTGCGCTGGGGAGTCCCCTTTTTGTATACATAGGGATTTTGAAACACTACTTCTCTGCACAGTATAATATTGTGCTGTTCAGTCCAGTACATTACATTGCTATGTGAAAATAAAAACAAAGAGAATATTAGAATAAAATTCACTCCAAAAAAACCCTCTCTTTTGAATTGAAACTAAATGTTATTAATCTCAAAGCTAATTTTTATGCTTGTTCAAAAAAGTGAGATTTTTCTTTAATGACATCTAAAGCTCACAAATCTAAAGAGCGGCCTTGCTGAGTGAGGGAGACCTCACCCATAACTTTACACTTTCAGGATTAACAGCAGTGGAATAATGCATTCAAAGCCTGACCAAAGATTCACATTATCAAAACTTCATATGAGATAGGCAACAACATCTAACCTCAAATAAAATCTCTTTTTAGTTCTGATTTTTCTTGGTTTGTTTTCAGTTCAGAGTATTATCTAAAACTTGGCTCGTTAGTAACGATTTCAAAGAAATAAAAAAATGGAAATAACACAATGGCAGATATGTCAGTCTTACCTTTTGAAATGCTACGCTTTATGACAGTGGTCAAGGTAAAGAACTAATTAAACTTATGTTTCCTCTTATAGTCAGTATAGCGGGCGATTTTTGAAAGTTAGCTTTAATAGACTCTGTCTAGTTGAGTTTTAATCACACTCAATATCAGGAAATTCAACTTCAGATCATCGTGAATTATCAAGCCTGGATCTGGTAGAGACTCAACTGATAAACAGAAAAGTCTTAGATAAATTATTTATGAAGGTAAAATCGATCATCCGTTGATGGAACAACCGATAAAGCTTTATTCTGATATTTCACATCGGAGCTCTTTGGATTAATCAAAACAAAACGAAGACCAAGTAGTATGATAAGACGCCTGATAACTAAATTGTATCATGCATGAGAATAGCCGCATGAATGTAGTAATAAATTCCTTTAACTGTGAAAGAAAATGAGACTTTGGGAAATATTTCAAGGATAATTAGATGACTTACTTTGAAGATCTGCTAGACGCCATTCACTTCACCACGAGCTTGCTCACCTTGAGGGAAGAAAACGTTTTAAACCATTCAACTTTGGTCCTTTTAGTTTCAAAAATGATGCCTAACCCATGAAGAGGCAATAAATTTTAAATTCCAATTGACAGAATAGTTGTGATAGACGGTTAATTATAGTGTTTTGCTTTAAACAACTCACGTTTTGCAGACAACGCCAAATCTCTTCAGGCCGCGTTCTCGAGTTCGGGAGAAAACGCCACGCGCATGCGCTCTTCATCCGAAATTGGAAAAATCACTTCCGGTCGCGTCTCCGACCCACCGCGTCCTCGGTTCTTAAAGTCCCTAGTCCGTCGGCGAGTTGACCGTAATTCGCCTTGATAGCCCAACCTCATCAAAACATTGCCAACAGGAGTGATAGCAAATTATTGATACAGACAAGAGGGCCTATTCCCACCACATCCTCTTGTATCCTGTTAGGTTACTATGGTCATGGCGTTTCAAACATGGTATATATGCCATAAGTTTTCCAATTCCCTGACCAATTACTTTGTAGTAGTGTTTATATGTTGAGGAAATGGTTGGGTTGAAATATAATACAAAGACTTGCCAGTAGATAGTCAGATGAAAACTTTTACATATCAATAAAATGTCTTGTTGCATTTCATGTTAACATGTTGCAACAACTCCACCTCCCAGTAAATTCGATTATTTTCAAACATAAGAAAATACCATCTAAAACTTTTCAACCCATTCAATATAGCCAATAACAACATAAACTCAAATTCCAAACTTAAGAGAAAACTTGATTGATTTCTGTGATGTAAAAATGAAATCCAGGTATTAGCTCAAATTTTCTTGAAGACACCCACATTACATGCAGTTACAGCGGAGGTTATCGAATTAAGTAACAGAAAAAATCTCAAAAAGACGTTGTTTGTTTCCAGCCAGTGGGCAATCATGAAACATGGAACATGAAACAAGAGTAGCCAAAAGTGAAAAAGTTTTAAAAAATTACACAGGTTCAAACAGGAGTTGAAAGTTACTTTTTTTAAAAATTTTCTACGCTAAACATAGGAGGTTGAAACGTTGGGGAAAAACGCTGGGGTAGGCAGTCATACCTGGCAAATTCAAGAGAAGATATAAGAGAAGCCCATACGATTCTGGTGTATTGTTTTACTGACTCACTATGCTCACTGCACGTATACACCTCAATCCACCAGTAATGTCTAATCGCAAAGTGGTTTACTGTCGTTTTTTTTCAATTTTGGCTCATTTTCCCAGACCGAAATTATAAGTCGCGCTCAATAGAATATAATTTCAACTGATGCTGACATCATGCACTTCATCTGAAGAAGAAGAAAACACTCCCTATCTTCGAGAACAACGACGAAGAACAACGACGAAGGTCGTAAGCTGTCTGAAGATACCGCTGACTAGCATGTGTGTAGTTGTAAGAACGTCGTTCCCAGGTTCCAGACTTCGTCAATTCTTCCCCACCTCCCTACCCCACGAACTGGTCTTTAAATCCATTGAAGAAACTCTTCTACAGGCAGTGCTGAAGAGTTTTATTACAGTTTTTATTCATTGTAAAATAACTAACAAGAGCTTCACTATTAGGCTTGACTATATCTATATATTATTGTTCCTAGAGTCCAATATTTCTACACTGATGATCTATAAACAGACGTACGGTTGTACATTTTTTCATTGGGACAGCTGAAATTGCTTCTTTGTCTGTTTACACTGTGCACAAAGCATAGTACGTACCGTCGTATATGACAAGCTGGCGTGACCAATCTCTGCACGTTTGCTAAATCATGATGCGTCATATGATCTTGTTATCCCGTCTAGTGTCTGATTTGTTCGCTCAATAATAGTAATACTCACCTTGTTAACTGTGTGGTTTGAGCATAGTTAGTCTCCTCTACTAACTATGGTTTGAGCAGTGGCTAATTTCATCATTGTATGGTATTTTCGGATCAAAACATGATCGGGTTTCACTATTACAGAAGCGTCTGATGATGCGTAATAAGCGCTGCGTGGGAAGTGTTTAGATAGCTCAAGCGCTGAAGTTGCTGGACATATTTTACATTTTTTTGCATTGGATAAAGGTTTTCGCCTGGTTGCAACTAATCATGTTGATTCTAGCTATATCTTACTCATAACAACATTTTTGCTTTTTTGCTGCTAAACTACGCTCTATCGCACAAAAACTTTTTTTGGCTTGTTTGCTGCTGGTACGCTGCTTTTAATTTTCTTGCACTAAACTGGTTTTTTGGCCCGTTTTCAGCTAATTGACTAATTTTAGCTTTATCTCACTAAAAAAAAACGTTTTCAATGTACTGTTGTTAAATTACGATGTTTTTTTAGCTTTTTGCAATAAAACAACGTTTTTGGCCTTTTTACGGCTAATCACGCTGATTCTAGCTATATCTCAATTAAAAGAACGTTTTTGCTGTTTGTTGCTAAATTTCGCCGTTTTCAGCTTTTTTTGCACTGAAAAAAAGTTTTCGCCTGTTTCCAGCTAATCACGCTGATTGTCATTATATCTCACTCACAACAACATTTTTGCTTTTTTGCTGCTAAATTACGCTCTTTTTCGCTCTATCGCACCAAAAACCTTTTTAGTGCTTGTTTGCTGTTGTTACGCTGTTTTTAGCTTTCTTGCGCTAAAACTGGCCTGTTTGCAGGTAACTAACAGATCTTAGCTTTATCTCACTCAAAAGAACGTTTTTGCTGTTTTGTTGCTAAATTACGCTGTTTTCAGCTTTTTTGCGCTGGAAAAAGGTTTCGCCTGTTTGCAGCTAATCACACCGATTGCAACTATATCGTACTCAAAGCAACGTTTGTGCTTTCTTTTCGCTAAATTACCCTGTTTTCAGCCTCATAGCACGAGAAACATGTCTTCGTTTGTTTGCAATTAAATTTGGCTGTTTTAACGTTTGGCGCACGTATAACATTTTTGCGCCTGTTTGCCACTGAATTAAGCTGTTTTTAGCCTTATCGCACTGCAAAAGGGTTTCTGCCTGCTTGCAGCTAAATACGCTAATTTCAGCTTTATGTCACTCAAAACGTTCCTTCGCTTCCTTCCCATTGAATTATGCTGTTCTTAACTCAGCAAGGTGAAAACGTTTATTCGCCTGTTTGCTGTTGTTATGCTGTTTTTAGCTTTCTTGCACTCAACCTGGTTTTTTGGCCTGTTTGCAGCTAATTGACTGCTTTGAGCTTTATCTCGCTCAAAACAACGTTTTTGCCGTGTTGTTGCTACATTACGCCGTTTTTTTGCACTGGGTAAAGGTTTTTGCCTGTTTCTAGCTAATCATGTTGATTGTACCTACATCTCACTCAAAAGAACGTTTTTGCTGTTGTGTTGCTAAATTACGCTGTTTTCAGTTTTTTTTGCGCTGGAAAACGTTTTCGCTTCTTTGCAGCTAATCACGTTGATTCTAGCTATTTCTCACTCACAACAAAATTTTTTTTTAGTTTTTGCTGCTAAACTACGCTCTTTTCAGCTTTATCGCACCAAAAACCTTTTTTGTGCTTCTTTGCTTTTGTTACGCTGTTAAAAGCTTTCTTGTACTAAAACTGGTTTTTCAGGCCTGTTTGCAACCAATTGAGCGATTTGAGCTTTGTCTCACTCAAAACAACTTTTTTGCTGTTTTGTTGCTAAATTACGCTGATTTTTGCCCCACATAAAGGTCTTTGCCGGTTCTAAGCTAATCACGTTTTTTTTTACCTACATCTCACTCAGAAGAACGTTTTTGCCGTTGTGTTGCTAAATTACGCTGTTTTCAGCTTTTTCGCACTGGAAAAAGGTTTCGCCTGTTTGCAGCTAATCACGGTGATTGTAACTACATCATTTCAGCTCTATCGCACTAAAAACCTTTTTTTGTGCTCGTTTGCTTTTGGTTTTTTGGCCTGTTTGTAGGTAACTGACCTATCTTAGCTTTATCTTGCTCAAAACAACTCTTTTTGCTGTTTTGTAGGTAAATTACTCAATTTTCTTTAGTTATTTTGCATTGGATAAAGGTTTGTGCCTGTTTGCAGGATCTGATTCTAGCTATATCTCACCTAAAAGAACGTTTGTGTTGTTTTGGTGCTATATTACGTTTTTTTTAGCTTTTTCCCACTCGTAAGAGGCTTTCGCCAGTTTGCAGCTAATCACGCTGATTCTAGCTATATCTCACTAGAAACACCTTTTTTATTTTTTGTTGCTAAACTACGCTTTTTTTTCCGCTATCACACGTTTTTCTCACTTGTTTGCCGTCGAATTAAGCTGTTTGTAGTGTTATTGCTCTGAAAAGAGGTTTTCTGCCTTTTATGTAGCTAATCACATTAATTTCAGCTTTATCTCGCTCAAAACGTTGTTTCGATTATTTGCTGCCGAATGTCGCTACTTTTTAGCTTTACTGCACAGGAAGCAAAAACGTTTATTTTTGCAGTAACCTGGAGCTAAAATTAGCGTGATCAGCTGCTGACATGCGAAAAACCTTTTTTCAGTGCGATAAAACGTTTTGATGCGATTAGGTTAAAAACAGGATAATTTAGCAACAAAAAACCCAAACCGTTGTTTTTCCATTACATAAAGCTCAAAACAGCCAATTGAGCCAACTCACTTACTTTCTGTATCTTGTGCAGTTTAACTCTTTCCGATTTTTGCAGTTTTTTTCGGTTGAACTATATTCGCTTGTTTCACTTTTTAAGCTGGTGATGTTTTGTCCGATTAAGCCCTAACCCTAAGCTTGTTTGACCATTTAAACTACTTGAACTAATGAAGATAATTTGTCCAATTTGTGCAGTTTAACAGTATTCCCTTGTTTGACTATCTAACCAGTTGAATCGATTTTCCTAGTTTGGCCATTTTAACTACTGGACTCCATCGAGCTACATTGTACAGATGCTGTAGTGTGAAAACAGGGTTTTGCCTTCACAAATGAACGGACGGACGGGGACAACTCTTTAAAACTCTTCTGGGTAAAGGCTTTCCTTGGGGGCACTCGCTGGCTGCGGGAAGGTAACCGGAATCTATTACGGTTGCTGACTATCCTTGAGAGAATGACTAATAACCACAGGGTTGGCTCCAACGTAGATTTATTCTGCAAGCTCTACTACAATTTTGACCAGAACGGACCTGGCCAGGGCTGGTTCGACCACGCTCTTCTTTCTCTTCTCTTTCTCTCTTCTACTTTCTCTTTTCTCTTCTCTCGTTAAGTCTCTCTTCTCTTCTCTTTTCTCACCCAACTGCTAAGCTTTACAGAACAGTCCTATTTAAGCCTAACGTACATGGATAACGTAATGTCATGAATAATCTAAAGGATCATGTAATCTACTACACTATTGGCTAAGTAGGAATTTCGCCTTTTACAACATTAATTACTTTAAAGAGTTCCGGTGGATAACAGTTACACAAAAGGACATGACAGGTGGCTGTTACAGTTTAACACTAATAACAACTGTTTACGGGTGACTGAAGGAGAACTGGTAGCGTTTACGCTTTGCTGAACTAAGCTTTCTACGTTAAATATTGTATTTTTTAAGCGCAAGCATGAAAGAACTCGATAACTAAAAATCCTATCGTTACAGTAGTTTAATCATTTGACCCAGATATGCATTCTCTTCAATCGAACCGTTGAAGCTGGTTATGCATTTTTTCCGGTTAAACCATAAAGGCCAGTGTCTTTTAACGACCTTAACCAATTAAGATAGCTTGTTAAATTGAGCGGCTCGACTCTTTTATCTAGTTTGACTATTTAAACCAATCGAACTAATTAAGCCCTTTAACCGATTGAGCTGGTTCGACCATTTTAACTAATTGAACTGATTAATGTGCGTTGTGCAGTTAAACCATTTAAGCTGGTTATACATTTTGTCCAGTTAAATATTTTCAGCTAGTTTCACCACATTAACTACTTCAACCATTCAAGATAGATCATGAAATTTCTCCACCTCGACTGTTTTTGCTAGTTTGATTATTTAACCAGATCAACTAATTAAACTTGATTGAAAAGTTTGTCCAGTTGAACCTTTTACGTTGGTTATGGATTTTGTCCCCTAGAACAATTTTAGGTAGTTTAACCATTTAGACAAGTTCTAACCAGTGGAAAGAGATTTTGCAATTCTTGCAGGTTTCCTGTTTTCGATAGTTTGACTAACTGGTTACATTGTCAAACCAGCGAGGATAGTTAAATACACAGGTAGTTCAGATGGTCAATCTAGCTTAGAAAGCTCAACCGGACAAAATGCAACTAGGTTAAGTAGTTCAAACGGTAAAATAGTCAAACTATCGAAAACAGTTTAACTCCACAATTTACACAACCTATGTCAACAGGTTAGACTAGTTCAAATGGTCAATCAAGCTTAAACTGTTCAAGTGGACAAAATGCATCTAACCAACAACACATATGTCAACACATAGCTTAAATGGTTCAACAGGTTAAATGTAAATCGAGCGAATAATAGAACTACACAAATTGCACAATCCATCTTAATTGGTTCATGTTGTCAAACTAACTTTGAGGCTTTAACTGGACAAAATGCATAGTTAGCTCAATAGGATCAACTGCACAGTTTAGCTTAACTGGTCCAAGTAGTTTACATGGTCAAGGTGGCTTATTTGCTTCAATTGAAAACAATGATAACTAGCCTAATCAGTTCAAATTCACAACCTGGACAATCTAGCTGAAATGATTAACCTGGTTTAACAGTCAAACTGAGGTCACCTGAGCAAAATTGCACAATCTTTCTCAACTGGTTAAAGTACATTAAACGATTCGACCAGCCAAGACGAATTACGGTCAAGTCGCCCACGGTTCAACTCCCCAATGCCAAATCCAATGCATAAAATCGAGTAGAAACGTCGGCGAGTTGGTCTTCAATCCAGTACAGCTTATTCGAAATTAAACATATAGAAAAGTAAAAGATCTTTAGTACAAAAACATAGTTTTTCATCCAACAAAGTTTATAAGGATCTCATTGCGAATAAAGCAAGGTAAACATTGCCAATGACGATAAAAGCCTCAGACGTGAACAAGTTATCTTGTGACAACAACACTTAAAGACTCATCACGTCAATCGGTCAGATTTTCTTTTAGATTTGATAAAACGTGGCTTTCTAAGCAATATCTTTAGTGAAAAAAGTCTTTTCATTTCCAACAAAGGTTGTAAGGTTGTCAAGGCGAATAAAGCAAGGTGAATATTACCAATGACCAAAAGAGACGCGAACGAGTTCTCGTGTGACAACCATAGCAACCACACAGAGCTGCGTGTTTTTTTAACTTAAAGAATGATTTATTCATGATCGAAAACGTTTGATTAATGATAAAATTTGATATATTATAAAGATCAAATGAACACGTGAAAGCCTTGTATATCATGAAATTATTCTGCTCTTGAAGGTCCGTTTAATCTCGACATCGATTTCAATAATTGAGCCGCTGTTTTTTCACTAGTTTCCGCAAGTACTAAAACATGCACCATTCTCATATTTCTCCCAAAATCCAAACGCCTTACTCAGCAATTGCCTATTAGCCCTTCTTTGGATTCTGGTCAGCTTGTGGTTAGATCCTAATGGTATTTGTATCGCAAAAGCACTTAGAAAATGTTTGCCGTTCATCGGCATAGCCCGGTATTAAGAAGAACCAAACTTAAACACCCTCAAAAGTGAGCTATCGAAGCGTGAATCTGGAATGACGCTGATTGTCGCACAATAACTTGTTCGCGTCTAAAGCTTTTTTGGTCATTGGTGATGCTCACCTTGCTTTATTCGCCTTGACGTTCTTATAAACTTGGTTTGAAATGAAAAAAAAATTGTTTTTACTGAAGATCTTGTCTAGAAAGCCAAGTTTTTCTTTTTTTTTAAAAATCTGACCGATTGAAATATTGTCTTTACTGTGTTGTTGTCACACAATAACTCGTTCGTGACTGAAGCTTCTATAGTCATTGGCGATAAAAAAATCTGACCGATTGAAATATTGTCTTTACTGTGTTGTTGTCACACAATAACTCGTTCGTGACTGAAGCTTCTATAGTCATTGGCGATAAAAAGACTTGTTTTTTACTAAATATCTTGTCTTTATCCTCATAAACTTTGTTGGAAGAAAAAAATTGTTTTCTTACTAAAGATCCTTTTAATTTTCTATATGTTTCACTTCTAATAAGTTGTACTGGATTGAAGACCAACTCGCCGACGTTTTTACTTGATTTTTCACGTCGGTGAGTTGGCGTTGGCGAGTTGAACTGTTAGCGACTTGACTGGATACCACCAAGACAGTCAAACTGCACAGATTGCAAAATCTTTTTTAATTGGTAGAGGTAATTCAAATGGTCAAACTGGCTTAAATGGTTCTATTGAACAAGATGTATAACTAGCTTAAATGCTACTTATACAAACTGCACTATCTAGCTTAATGGGTTTAACTAGTTACGAGAAACAAAGTAGCGGAAACAGTGAAAGTGCACAAATTGTACCATCTATCTGAAATGGTTGATGTTGTTCAAATGCTCAAACTGGGTTAATTGGTTCAACTGGACAAAATTAATGATTAGCTCGGTAGGATCAACTGCACAAAGAAGCTAAATTGTTTAAACTCGTTAAATAATTAATTAATTAATTAATTAAATACATTTACATAGCGCCATCTTCCATTAATTGTCCATAGCACTCTACAGTCAAATAGAGAGAGAGAGAGAGAGAGAGAGAGAGATACTTTATTAACCACCATTGCAGCCATAGGCTGAATTACGGAATATTTACAAATACTGATGATAACAAAAGAGAGAATAAGAAAAATTTTCTACATCTTATAGACATGGCTAAAAATAAAACTGTTCTTCAAACGCTCGGTTTTACATAGGGGGAGAGTAAAATCACTTTTGCGTCTCAGTGCATATTTACAACTCTTCCTTTGGGGGAGGAGGCCATGGAGATTGTGGGTGGGGTTACAGACAATCTCGTCAAACAGATCGATTGAAATCTTTTCTCTCCTCTAATGAAGTTTCGGTAGGCGAACTGTTTCTAGTGTTACACTATATGAAAGGTCAGGATAGATGATTCTGAATGCCCTTCTTTGGATCCGTTCCAAATCTTCACTGATGTAGTTTGGTAGAGAACAATGGAATACAGGACTTGCGTATTCCAGGACGGGCCTAATACATGTCATATAGAATTGCACCAGTTCACTTAGTGACACTCCAGATCTCTTGAGTTGACGTAAAAAGTAGAGACGAGAGGAACATTTTCTAATTAGTTCAGAGGTGTGCATGTTCCACTTTAAATCATGGCTAATGGTCACGCCTAGCAATTTGGCACTGGTGACTAATTCAAGGGGTTTGCCATTTAGAACTAGGGGTTCGAAATCGTGGTTGCTGTTGAAAAACCAATTCGAAGTTCTTTGCACTTGGCCTCATTCAGTTGGAACCCATCGAGACTCGCTTGTCTCGAAAGGTCATCCACAACTTCTTGGGGTTTGCTCTTATTACCCTTTGTAACTATTTCGGAACAAGATGTATCATCCACGTATTTCCACATGTCAACTGGTGTGTCCAAGTCATTAATCATGACAAGAAATAACCAGGGGCCCAGTTTTGTTCCATGGAGGACACCGGATGGCACAGAGCGCCATTCAGAGTGACAATCCTGAGCAAGTTTAACTCTTTCCGGTCCATCAAGAAGTCAACAATCCAACCTTTGACTTGACTCGGAATATCATATGTTGTTAGTTTTTGAACAAGAACACTGTGATCGATAAGGTCAAAGGCCTTACGGAAATCGAGTAGGACTACTCTTGCCGTGGCACCATTTCCGTCGGTGTTAACAAGCCAATTATGTGTCATATTGACCAAGGCATGTGTAGTAGACGGTTTAGGAATAGTTCCAAATTGTCGAGGGTCGATTCTTTTGTAACACAGCAGGTTTAACGTATTTCTCAACAATGTGATCTTCAGCGAGCTTAGACAGGATAGGCGTGAGGGAAATCGGACGGAGGTGCTTGTTTATGTCATTAATAAGCCTTTGTTTTGGCACCGGGACAACGTCAGCCTCTTTCCAAGAAGGCAGAAGGCGGGATTCGTGGAGCGAGGAGTTGAGGATCGCAGAGACTGGACCCGCCAAGAGATCAGCGTTTTTCTTTAATAACCATGCCGGGATACCGTCTGGCCCATGTGCTTTCGAGGGGTTGAGCGCAGATAGTTTCATAAAAGTTGAAAACTCCGATATCATATCTACGGTATGACCTTCGTTGTTGGCTTGTGGTGGGTCGAAAGGATTGTGGGTAAGAGGCTCAAAAATCTGCATTGGGGTCAGGAACGCTGAATTGATGTAATTTGCCAGAACACCTGGTGAGAAACCTAGGTGTTGCAGTAATTTGCTGGTGTTGGCCCGCGTTTCTGAGGCAGGTGACATGCCGCTGAGCTTTTTCACCTCTTTCCACCGCGCAGGTCTCCACGGTGTCAAGGAGGCGTGGTATGTCAACAATTTCGAGGTAAATTTGTATTGCGTGTCTTTTACTAGGTCTCAAATCCCTCGAGATAATAGTTTCCTTTGATTGCGATGCTTTTTCCCGAAGCTTGGGCTGGATCTCCACTGAACTGTGATCCGAAAGGCCAACTTTAGGTCGCTCGATGGCCTTATCATAGAACTCCTTCATGTTGGTTAGAATACGATCCAAAAAACTTTTCCCTCTGGTCGGAAAGTGAACAATTTGTTTCAGATTGAAATTAGATTTGAGTCGTTTCGTTTAGGTGGTTTAAATCGCCGACAAGAAGGATTCCACTGTTTGGATGTTGAGACTCAATTGATGTAAGGCAATTAAATAAATAATCTTGCATTTTCGAGTCAGGAGCTGACGGTGGATGGTATATAACTCCAGATATAATACTAGAAAAGCCTCTAGGGAGTCGAGTTGGTCGCAGCTTTGCCCACAGGACTTCAAAATCAAAGACCGGATTCTCGTCGACCTCGGAAAAATCGAGAACAGAAAAAGAGATGGATTCCTTAATGTACATGCACACTCCGCCGTGAGTGGCCTCCTTTCTGTCCCGTCTGATGATATTATAACCATTAATTGCTATTACGGAGTCCGGGATATGTTGTCGCAGCCAAGACTCCGTAATGCAAACAAGGTCGTAATTAGCACTTTGAACAACGTGGCTTACTTCATCAATTTTTGGTGCGAGCGACAGCACGTTTGATAGAAACAGCATGAATTCTTAGCTAAATTGTTTAGCAGAGGTCTTGTGCAAGGCTGAGCCATTTGACAGAGTTTTAAACTACTAAAAAGATGAAAATATTAGGAGCGCTTCAAAGTGCAGCCATACGTGGTGCATACACGTGGAAAAAAAAAGCAAATAGTAAAAGTAACTAAGACAGGTAAACAGCACAGATTGCACACTCCTTCATTGTTGATTTAAGTTGTTCAAATGGCCATACTAGCTTCAATGGTTCAACTGGACAAAATGCATAACTAGCTTAAAGGGTTCAACTCGGTAAATAGACGGGCGGCAAAATCTACCCCAGTTGGTTTAAGAAGTCAAAATAGTCCAACTAGTTTAATTGGTTGTACATTTTAAATGGTCAATCTCACTTAAATGACAAAATCCCTAACTTGCTGAAATGGTTCAACCGGGCAAAAGGCGTGGATAACTAGATCGGCTCAACTGCACAAATTTCACAAGCTGGCTCAAATCCTTCAAGTGCTTAAATATTCAAAGAAGCAGACACAAATAAACTGCACAAATTGCAAAACCTATTTTAATTGGTTGAAGTAGTTCACATGGTCAAAGTAGCCTAAATAGTCGTATGATACCCATTGATAAAATAGCACATCTTATCCCCTATCAGGATATGTCTATCGCAAGAGAGATTAATAAAACTAGCAGAAGCTATGAGGTTAGGAAGTCCTTTTATCATCAAACCGACAAAGAAACAAAGTGGTGGGTTCCATTGTACATTGCATGCAAGTATTGGTGTGCCATTGTAATTAAAAGCATTAACTGGTAATGGTATTCAAGGTTATAGCAGATATTGTAAATGCCAGTTTCTGACATTGGTTATCCTTTGTCATCGAACCAGTCCGTCCGAGCATCTTAGGTAATGTGATTTTACCGAGGTTCATTCCACTTTAGGCCAAACCTCGGCGCCGAGCCTTTTCTTTCACTTGATTCATACTTCGCTTGTATATGGTTAAGGAACCAGTTACTGGACTGCAATTCGTCGAGGAACTTACGAGGAAGCTAAGGGATTGAAAGTTGTGTAAACTCGTGGATTAACAGTTCCCTTAAAAAAGGTTTTTGCATTGTAAACCACCAGACGGTGTCGAGCATTTCGCTGATCTAGAGGAATAAAGAATGGAATTTACGGCTGATACAGTTTGACCTAGAGTGAATCACACATGGAAGGACACAGAGGAGGCAAGGAGCAAGATTTCAAAAGGAAAATGAACGTTTTTAACGAAGAAAAGAATGCCATTTGGCGCGAAATGAATGTTGAAAACAAATCATCTCACCGTTGGTCAACACGTGCAATATCTCCGCTGACCAGTATCGTAGTTGCTGAAGAAACTCACGTGGACGCGCAGAAAAATGGAAAAGGGTAGGCAGTTTGAGATTCAAAGGTTAAAGGAAAGTTCGAAAACTGCACTCGCCAGCTTAAAAAGCAGATAAACATAATCTCACCATTAGTGGCAGATTTTGAGGACGAAAAACAAGTACCTACTCTCCGTGAAATCTTGCCTAGAGCAGCCTAATTTAGCTGCAAACAAACGAGAACACGTTTTAGGTGCGAAAAAGCTGAGAAAAGCGTAATTTGGCCACAAAAATAACCGAAGCGTTGTACTAAGTGAAATAAAGCTAAAATCAGCTTGATTAGCTACAAGCTGGCAAAAACCTTTTCAATGTGACAGAACTAAAGAGAGCGTAATTCAGTGGCAAAATAAGTCAATTCAGCTAGTTTGTCCAGTTTTTCTTCAGTTTCACTGTTTCGCTTGTTTGGTCGCTTAAACCTTTTGACCCAATTTAGCTTTTTGTTGAATTTTGTCAATAAGAGCCAATTAAACCAACTCACCTACTCTCTGAATTTTGTGCCGTTTGGCTGTTTCCGCCATTTGCAATTTTTTTAGTTTAACTATCTCCTTGCTAGTTTGACTATTTAGCCACTTAAGCTGTTTAAGCTCGTTATGCTTTTTATCCGATGATCCTTATCCTAAGCTATTTTTGACCATCTTAGCTACTTCACAGTTGAACCGTGGAAGCTAGATTGCGCGGTTTGTGCAGTTTGTGCAGTTTGTGCAGTTTAACCAATTAAGATAGTTGTGCTTTTTGTCTAGTTGAGCCTTATCAGCTAGTTTGACCATTTGAACTACTTCAACCCATTAACAAAGATTTTGCACTCTGTGCAGTTTAACTGTCTTTGGTGGTTTGACTATTCCACCTGTCGAATCAGTTAAAATAGTCCGACAGTTTCAACTACTTCAAGCAATTCAGATAGACTCTGCAGTTTTCGCTGTTTATTCCTTGAAGTTAATTTGTCCATTTAAAGTAGTTTAACCAGTTGAGATAGATTGTGCAATTTTTCGTCGTTGACCTTAGTTTGACTGTTAAACCAGTTGAATTATTTGAGCTAAATTGTTCATATTTTGCAGTTAAATGGATTACGCTGGTTATGCACTTTGTTCAGTTGAAGCTTTCGAGCTAGTTAAACAATGTGAACTGCCTCAACCAATAAAGTCGGATTGTGCAGTTTGTGCAGTTGCTCCTATCAAGCTAGTAATTTGAATTTTTTCCAGTTAAAGAATTTATGATAGCTTGACCATATGAGGAACTTCCACCAATAATATAGATTGCGCAATTTTTACAGTTTAACTGTTATCGCTCCATTGACAGTTAGCCGTTTGAACCATTTAAGCTACCTATGCGTTTTTTCCAGTTTACCTATTTCAGCTAGTTCTGAATTCTGTCTACTCGAACAATTTAAGCTTGATTGACTATTTGAACTAGTCTAACTAGTTGACATAGATTCTGTAGACTGTGCAGTTACACTGTTTGCGATAGTTTAATTGACTATTTTACCGTTTGAACTATCTAATCTTTTGTCCGGATGAACCTTTTAAGCTAGTTTGATCATTTCAACTACTGCAACCAACGGAGATAGGATTGTAAAGTTTGTGTCCTTAGCTATCTTGGGTGGTTTGACAATTTCACTAGATAGTAAAGCTATCAAAACGAGATAAAGTGCACAAATTTCACCATCTATCTTAACTGGTTGAACTAGTTCAAATGGTCAAACTAGTTATTGTTCAAGGGGACAAAACGCATAACTATGCACTTTGTCTACTTGAATAATTTAAGCTTGATTGACCATCGGCCTAGTCAAACCTGTTGACATAGGTTGTGTAAATTGTCCACCGGTTAAAATTGTTCACATGATTAAACTAACTTAAACTGTTCAAAAGGACAAAATACATTAGCAACTTAATAGGTTCAAATGGACAAGCTTTTCAATCAAACTTAATTGGTTGACCTGGTGAAACAATCAAACAAGCAAAACCAGTGAAACTGCAGAACTCGCACAATCCATATTGGATAGTTGAAGTAGTTCATATGGTCAAACTAGCTGAAAATATTTAACTTGACACTAAATACATAAGTAGTTTAAGTGGTTTAACTGCAGAACCTACCTTAATTGGTTCAACTAGTTAAAATGGTCAAACTAGGTTTATTGGTTTAAATAGTCAAACTAGTTTGAGTATTTTAACTGCTTCAAGCAATTCAGCTAGATTCTGCAGTTTGTGCCGTTTGTTTCTTAAAGTTAACTTGACCATTTAAAGTACCTCAACCAACGTAGATACATTGTGTAATTTTTCCCAGTTAACCTAGGTTTGACTGTTAGACCAGTTGAATTATTTGAGCTTAATTGCTCAAATTGTGCAGTTGAAAGTATTATGCTAGTTTGACCATTTATAAAGTAAAACCAATCAAACTAGTTAGACCATTTTAACAATTTCAACCGATTAAGTTAGATTGTGCAGTTTGTGCAGTTGAACTAATTAAGATAGTTGTGCATTTTGCCCAGTTGAACTTATTAAGCAAGTTTCACCGAGTGTTGAACTTCTGCAACCAATTTAGATTGAACAATTTGTGCCATTTGTAGAGTAAAACCAATTAAACTAGTCTGACCATTTTAACAATTTCAACCATTTAAGCTAGATTGTGCAGTTTGTACAGTTGACCTAATTAAGGTAGTTGTGCATTTTTCCCAGTTGAACTAATTAAGCAAGTTCGACCGAGTGTTGAACTTCTGCAACCAATTAAGATTGGACAATTTGTGCATATCACTCTCTTTGCCAGTTGGACTCTTTAACTGGTTGAACTAATTAAGCAACCTTGATCATTTTAACTTCTTAGACAAATTGGGCTCTATTTTGCCGTTTGTGCACCTCAACAATTGAAGGTAGCTCGACCATTGTACTACCTTAAGCAGTTTAGCTGCCTTCCCTAGTTTGACTAGTTAACCAGCTCAACTATTTAAGCTAGTTATGCATTTTGTCCAGTTGGGGTTAGGGTTAACTTAGGCAATTTAACGTGTTTAATTAATTAAGCTTAATTGCACAGTTGGTGCAGTTGATGGTATGAACCTGACTATGCATTTTTCTAGTTGAATTAATTAACCTACTTGGAGCATTTGAACTACTTCGACCATTTGAGATAGATAGTGCAATGCATCTTAATTGGTTAGAAAAGTTTAATGGTCGATCTAACTTAAATAGGTCAACAAGACAAAATTCAGAACTAGCAGATATGGTTAAACTAGACAAGACCGATAAGTAGCTTAAATGGTTTAACCAGCTAAATGTCAATCGAGCAATAACAGTTAAAATGCACAAATTGCACAATCTATCTTAATTGGTCGAAGTAGTTCACATAGTCAAACTAGCTTCAATGGTTCAACTAAACAAATGCATAGGTATGATATGCACTTTGTTCGGTTCAACCGTTTCAGTTAGCATTATCTTGTCATATAGGGTAGTTCAACCATTTTAAACTACTTCAACCCAGAGAGATGCATCGTACTATTTTTGAAGTTAAACTTTTCTCGCTAGTTCGACTACTTAATCACATGAACAAATTAATCTAGTTTGATTATCTTAACTAGTGGAATCAATTTAACCTGGACAAAAGTGCATAATTTGTCTTAATCGGTTGAAGAAGTTCACATAGTCAAACAAGCTCAAATGGCTGAACTGATTAAAATGCATAACTAGCCTTATCAGTTCAACTGCACAACTTTGACAATCTAGGTTTAGGAAATGGTTCAGCTGGCTTAACAGTCAAAGGTCGACTGAGAAAAAATGGCACAATATATCTCAACTGGTTGGATTACTTTAAATGGTCAAATTAGCTTCAATGACTAAACGGCACAAACTGCACAATCTTGTTAAGTTTCTTGAACCATTTAAAATAGTCAAACTATTTTAATTGATTCGACTTGTAAAATAGTCAAACCACGGAAGACAGTTAAACTTCACAGATTACAAAATCTTTCTTAATTGGTTTAGGTAGTTAAAATGGTTCAGCTGAACAAATACTTCAGCTCCACAAGATGCATAACTAACTTAAATGGTTCCATTGCACAAACTGCACAATTTAGCTTAAATGGTTTAACTATTTAAGACAGTAGTATAGCACTTGGGACTTTTAAGGCATATTCATCAGATATCATTGATTCTTTGTTGTTATTATTGCGCTGGATTTCAGGAAACAATAAGTATTATTCGAAAAAGCCAGCGCAAAATTGACTATTTAGCCAGTTGAACCATCTAAGCTAATATGGGCATTTGAACACCTTTACTAATTAAGATAGATTTTGTAATTTGTGCAGTTTGACTGTCATAGCTACTCTGACTATTTAACGAGTTTAACCAATTAAGCTTGATTGTGCAGTTGGTGCAGTTGATGCTATTAAGCTAGTTATACATTTTGTCCGATTGAATCAATTAACCTACTCATTTGAGCTACATCGAGTAATTAAGATAGATAGTGCAATTTGTGCAATCTTACTGTTTTCGCTAGTTTGATTATTTACAGGGCTTAAAAGGTGGCAAAAGTAATAAAAGAGTTTTTGGGTCTCATAGAATGACTGCAATGGCTAATGATTTCAATATGGCTACTAATGAAATAATCTATTTAGCCACACCAATCGATGCTAATGATGCACGAAATAAATCATAGGTGGACACGTAGAGAACAATTTAGTGAAAACTGACTGGACAAAACCAATGTCCGCTGATTGTAATATCTCCAATTGAAAAAAAATTCAATCCAGTTATATTTACAAATGGTAATGATGCTGCAAATAAATCATATGTGGTTGGTGTTAAACAAGCAGCAACATCAGTATTTTCACCTTTATATTTTTTTAATTGTGAAATGGGTCATGATAATAAAAAGACAACCGAATTCTTAAAGTCATGATCAAAATATGCAGTTCTCAATGATTTACATTTCACACTATTTAGAGACAAATTTACGTTTGATGTGGATGGAACGTATATATTTCACTAAAGCTTTGGTTGCATGGGACCTGCGACACATTTCTACCATAGGGCATAGAAAACTTCCGGATCCAATAACAAGCGATAAACTATATTCGCACAAAACACAAACAACAAATGGATAGATGTTACATTTTTTGGAATATTGGAACATTTACTGGTCATTCCATATCACTTAATGTAAATAACGGCACCCTCGATGGTGGGCTTCTTGCTCAATTAATGATTAAAAAAATATCTGACTTATATTCACATATTATATACGAGCTTCAAAGAGAGGAGTGTTATAAACTTCAATCGTATAGATATATCACTAAACAAAAGCAATATATGAAATTACATCATCATACTAATACTATCATAAGCTTCTGTTAAAAAACGCCCATAGGAGGTTCAAGAAACTACATCTGTTATGCATTTTGTCATCCTCTTTTTAATAGTACGCGGTACTATATCTGGAAGGGTAACAACGAATCCCATCGTACTTAGCACTATACCTGGTACTAGTTTGATATTAAAAACATACTGAAAAATAAAAGATTCTAAGAAGAAGATCAAATGACGTCGATTTGCATTTACCATCTTAGTAAAGGCATTCACTGAATTAAGGTCCTTTTTATGAGGAGTGTCATTTGATAAAGAACGATATTTGGACCCAATAAAAACTGTAGATAATATTATCATAGACATGTGTTCACTGCTTGATGCTTTTGAGCAACAGCAAAAGAAGTAGTTTACTTGTAATAAATGATATATTGAGCATTATGTTGTCGACGTCACTAATTAGTCTTAATATATTGTTCCAATAGTTGTCATAATATTAAAGGGTTTTCTTTGATTGGGTTATTTTTATGTAATCTATACTGATTTGCATATCATTTAATATCATGAAAAAATTGATATTAATCATCCGCCTTCTATTACCATTGATCGGTGGTAATACATTTGTCATACTTTTCGGTTAATTTAAAAATTAACTTATTAAGATAGTATTTCCTGAGATATGAATAAAGGGGGTTAGTTTCTAAAGAAACTTTGGTGCTGCATCGGTGGGAGAGTATAGCAGGTAATTTAGTGTTAACAACTGAGTTGAAAACGTAAATTGGCAGCTGTAATGGTTTAAGAAAGCTGAAATTTCGAGCGGTAGCCCTTCGTCAGAGGAAGAGGCAAATGTTCAAAACGTAAGCTTTTTTACCCTTTACGGTGGTCAATTTACGCTATCAACTCAGTTGTTAACACTAAATTTTCTGAAATATATTGACCGAGCTATTATTTTGCAATTGCTATCATTGAAGCCACAAAACTCTTTGATTGGTTCAAAGTCATCGACTTTCCTACAATTAATGCACACAATCAGTCTTTATTCTCCAAGCACTGCTTCTCCCAACATTTTTCTACCATGACTGATCGTTCCTTGATTTGTTTATAAAAAAGGGACACATTACCTCATCTAATATATCTTGAATTATTCAATTGCAATGCCTTATATAATGATGTTAAATAAATATTATTGTCTTTTATTACACCCATTTTAAAGTCACTGGTGGTCCCAGTAATCTGATTGGCCCTAATTGGCGCGATGTATTCACGAATCGCACCATTTCTAGGCTTTAAATTGCATCTTTTTGGCTAATTAGTCTCAATATGTTGTTCCAATAGTTGTAATAAGATTAAAGGAATTTATTTGTTTTGGTTATTTTCATGTAATCTATATTTATTTGCATATCATTTAATATCATGATAAAATTGCTATTAATCATCCGCCTTCCATTACCATTGATCAGTGGTAATACATTGTTTCTCTTTTCAAAGTGTGCTATGATCCTATGTTTGTTCTTTGTGGCTATGTCATACATTTTGGTTCAAATATTTCTTCTGTGACTGCTCGTTCCTTGATTTGCATATAACAGAATGAACACATTACCTTATCCAATTTACCTGGAAATATTTTATTGCAATACATTATATGATGATATTAAATAGATATTATTTCCTAAATATTATTAGGGGATATCCTTGGTTTCCATAAATTGTACTTCATAACGTGTAATTCTTTTTCTGTTTTTAATATATTGTCATCATTCCAATATCTGGTATATTTTGTACAAATATTCTCTTAGTCATTAAAGTAATGAACTTCATTATCCAGTTCACTATCAATCTATAAAGCTCCTATCATAACTATCATTACTACCTGAATAATCGTCTTGACTATCATATGCATAATCATTATCTTGACTACTATGATAACTACTATCATCTGAATATATATGCTGAGATTCCATGTATACCAATACTTTAGATAAAAATCAAAGAATCTCCAAGAATAAGAATAGCATATGGATTCCAGGAAATAAAAAGTATTACATGAAAAAGCCAGCGCAAAATTACCGTGCAATAATAACAACACGAAATCAGTGATATTTGGTGAAAATGCATTAAATGCCCCAAGTACTTTACTACTATCTGAACTAGCTCGACCACTTAATCTAGATTGTGCAGTTTAAGCTAGTTATACAGTTTGTGAAGCTGAGCTGTATGTAGAGTGGAACCATTTCATCTACTTAAACCAATTAAGAAAGATTTTGCAATCTGTGCAGTTTAACTGTCTTCCGTGGTTTGACTATTTCTCAAGTCGAATCAATTAAAATAGTTTGACTATTCTAAATGGTCATTTAAAGTACTCCAACCAGTTGAGAAAGATTGTGCAATTTTTCTCAGTTGGCCTTCGACAGTTGGACCCTTTCAGCTAGATTGTCCAGATTGTGCAGTTAAAGTGATTGAGCTTGTTATGCATTTTTTTGATTGAACCACTTAAGCCAGTTTAATAATTTGAACAACTGCAAGCAACGGAGACAGATTATTGAATTTGTGGTTTGACTATTTCATTAGTTTAGCAAGACTATACAAAACAACTTAACTGCTCATATTGTACAATGTTGAACTAGTTCAAAAGGTCAAACTAGCTTCAATTGTTGAAGGAAACAAAATGAATAACGAGCTAAATAGGTTAAGCTGCACAAACCTCTCACTCTAATTGAACTAGTTCCAGTGGTTAGATAATGAAACTAGCGAAAACAATAAGAGTGCACAAATTGTACTATCTATCTCAAATTGTTAATTGCTTTAACCGGACAAAATGCATAACAAGCTTGATAGGATCAACTTCACTAACTGGAAAATCAAGCTTATATGGTTAAACTCGTTCAATATTCAGAGTAGCTAAGACAGTTAAACTACACAAATCGCACAAGCTATCTTAATTGGTTAAGCTGGACAAAATGTATAACTGGCTTAAATGGTTGAGCTGGTTAAACTGTCAAACTAGGGAAGATAATTAAACTGCTTGAAGTAGTGCAGTGGTCGAACTACCTTCAATTGTTGAAGTGCAGAAACGGGAAAATGTAGCCCAATATGTTTTAGAAGTTGAAATTATCAAAGTAGCTTAATTAGTTCAAACAGTTAACTAGTTTTACTGGCGAAGACAGTTGTATACACAAATTGTCCAATCTTAACTCGTTGCAGTAGTCAGCTGAGACAATTAAACTACACAAATTGCACAAGCTATCTTAATTAGTTAAAGTACTTCGAATTATCATACTGGTTTCAATGGTTAATCTGGACAAAATGTACAACTGGCTTAAATGGTTGAGTTGGTTAAATAGTCAAACTAGGGAAGATTATTAAACTGCTTGAAGTAGTGCAATGGTCGAACTACCTTCAGTTGTTGAAGTGCAGAAACGGGAAAATGTAGCCCAATATGTTTTAGAAGTTAAAATTATCAAAGTAACTTAATTAGTTCAAACAGTTAACTAGTCTTACTGGCAAAGACAGTTACATGTACAAATTGTCCAATCTTAATTCGTTGCAGTAGTTCAGTGCTCGGTCGAGTTAGCTAAAATGGTTCAACTGCACAATTGCACGATCTTCATTGGTTAAAAGAAATAAATGGCCGATCAAGCTTGAGTGGGTCAAGTAGACAAAATTCAGAGCTAGCTGAATGGCTAAGATAGTGCCCGTGGTACAGTTGGCCGCGCATGCTATAAGTAGCACCTTGTACAGTCGGTCGTTCGGTCTTCGGTTGTACGGTCGTACGGTCGTAAGTCCAAATTTTTTCGATTTGATAGGTTACTTCTGTTTTGTACTAGCGCTGCGAGCTCCGCTATAATAATAATACGATAAAGCTTAAAACAGCTTAATTCAATGGCAAACAAGTGCAAGGATGTTGTTATCGGGTCCTGCACCAGGTTTTGGAACACTTGGTAAACTTCTGGGAAAACAGGCTTTGAAAGGCATTATGGATAATGTCAAGCATTATAAAAAGGGTCGGCGATGAAAAGTGGTTCGTCATGCCTACCTCGTGGAGTGAATGTCTGTGCTACTTACATTATCGAGTGGTGTCGTGGCTTTGTGATCGCATCACACGTATAGTCTACGAAGAGGATGAGCCGCAAAAAATCCCTTACGAATGGGTTCCCGAAGACATGGAAGATGAGGTGCTTAAGTTTGTCGTGAAACCACACCTAAATCCTCTACACGACCGTATCTTTCATTTGATGATGTTTATGAGATACTATGATGGGAAGTTTACATATAAGACGTGGAATCATTTGTATACGCAGTACCTTCATAGGTATTGGGTCACCTACCATTGTTTCAAACTTTGGTGTAATTTATCATGGTTAAGAACATTAAAAAAGATATCAAGGATGAAGAAATGAAAACAAAAGAGAGAGGATCCAACGACTTTTATGACGAACCCGGTGTCGTCGGTAGTTTGGGTGATGTGGCACCGTATGCCAAAGCTCAAAAGAACCATTTATACGTCAAATACACTACCGACCAATCTTGGAAGGAAATTATTATTTCGAACCCAAGCAGATTCATTGCATCAGGTTACGTAAGAATCACATCGATGTGGTGGAAACACAGATAAGTGAGTCGGAAAATAATTATTTGGTTCAGTTTACAGACGGCGCTTCTATCGTCACACTTCATTTTAGACGCGTACGTTAACGCATGGATGCCGCCGCCCAGGAAAAGAACAGAGGAGGAAAATGTCCATTCCATCCACTAACTTGCAAATGTCCTTCACGTCACGAGTGGCAAGACAACATTGAAAAGGAACTACAAGATATGATTCGCAGGGTAGATCAAAGCACAGCCTTTCTTAGAAAATGGATAGATAATATCACAGAGGGTATGAAACGCTTGTAAGGATGACACAGACACGTGATTTAAATTGTAACAATTTAATTTAATTTAATTTAATCTTCTTGGCAATTGCATCACACTTAAAATTTCTCGGGTTCACAATGTCAGTGTCTCTTCTCTCGTCTTACGGGTCTAAAATTTCATCCAAAATATTTTGCCTCGTGACCTGATAATTAAGCTGGTTGGCACCACGCACGTTTAGGGAAAAGCCACAAACTTTACACACGATTTCCCATGTTTCGTCGCATACCCATAGTTCTTGGCACCCCCTGACACAAATTCCACGATGTAATCCCCTTCATCCAATTCATTGGTCATATCGCCAAGGTAATCACCTAAGGGAATTTCTGTTTGACCTGGCTTCCACGTGTAAATGACCGAGTCTGTATCATAATACAAGACTCGATCGCCCAACACCTCCAAAGATTCATAGAGCTTAAGACGGGCCTGACAGGTGGTGAAGGCTGCTATTAATTTTTTTGGTTTTGGACCCCTTTACTGCATCCTCTTCTATCTTCTTATACGCCAATTCAATCACATCAGCACTCAAAATGCGTGTCTGATATTTCAATGGTCGTGTCATTTAAATGATCTATCAGCTCGTGTGGTTCTGTGATTTGCTTCGTTTTCATCTTGTTCATTTGTTTGCCAAACTTGCCCCAAAAGGAGTTCAGCATCAGTTTTAGCACATCCAATACGTGTGGTCTTTGCAGAGAACCTTTTGCTGTCCATGAGGCGCAAGCTATGGCCGCAGTAGCAAACCCAGAACCGGAACATCCTTTTCGTCAAACAGATATGGAACTCCGCGAACAGCAAAGGAAACAAGCGATCCGCGGTTAAGAAGCCTTGTTACAACCAGGAGCTCTCGAAGAGAAGATGTAGAATGGAATATTATGTAATTCAAGTATCTTTTTGTAGGGAATTTCAAACGAGTTTTTCCAAGCCCATCATCAATCTCCTCACAATTTTTTTATCAATTTCTTTTTGATGTTGTCTTAGAAAACACGATCATTAGACATAGATTAGGAATACGCTTAGACCAAGTGTACTGTCATGGCAATTTATTCAAGCAAGTTGGTTTATTTTCTGTTTTATAGCTACCGCCTTCGAACTTACTTTTTTGGCCAGTTTTTCACACTCATTAATATGGTGTTTCCTTTTCTTAAATTGAACCATTAAATTAAGTTTTATACAATTTATTTTTAGACTGAATTTCCATAGGAAGATATTGTGGATTTTTTTGAAACATTAAACTCATTATTATGGTGGCATGATGTCCAAGATGAAATTTGTGTCCTTTTTAATCAGTTTAGGTTTTTTATGATTGTCACCCATATTTATAATATTATACCCTTAATAAGTTTTGGTTTCGTAGAGTATGATGAAGAAGATGTAGCGCCACCTATATTGGAGGATTATATATGGTTAACCACCAATTACCACAGAGATACTCATAATGTCATACATTTTTTCTTGATTGTATTCCTCAATCATCCTTTTTGTAACGCTAGATTTTTTTCAACTTTTTCAGAATGAGTATCTCTTTATGGATTACTACAACTTTTTATTTACGCTATGGACCTATTTAGATAATCAAGATCCCTAGGATGGAATTTTGGTCCTCCTAAACCAATTTTATTTTTTTTGTCACTCTATGTCACAAGCCATGGTTATGGAGACTAGCTGAATCTCAAAGAATACCTCGGTTTTTATGGTATAAGCGATACCATTTTAAAGAGTGTTTAAATTCTGTCATAGCCTCGATGTCGGTAACCAACCGAATAATACATTATTGAAACGCGTTGTAAGCAGTCAAAGTCGTGACCATGATGACGAAGGTTGTCCCCCAATTTCACAAAATCAAACCAATGGGTAAACATTCACATTTGCTTGTGTGCTCCTTTAGGACTCGCATAATGTGTTACTTTTTCCAAAATGCGATTGTGAATACCTTCTTGGCAATACCATAAGTAATCTTGGGTAGTTTTCATAGCCGTTTAGTGATCTAGTTTCTCCATGACAAGACGTAATACGTTTAAAAACATCCACACATCGTCATAGTCTTTCACCTGCGATATGACCCAGTATCTCCCTTCTTCTGTCGATGTTTGTTCATACCCCAAAATGTGGTGAAGTAACACACTCGCGCGACCTGTCTTTTTTTCGTCATTCACATAAAATGTATACACAGTATGTGGACAAATGGGACTCATATAGTCTAACACGCGCTCTAAATCCTAGCGGAAAGCCATCGTCACTAAGAAATGAGACTTGAACTTTTTTCAAACACTTTATTACAATCTGATTGGTTTAATGATCTTGACAATCTGGACAATCGCAAGGTTCGCGATTCATTTCTCTTTCTTTCAAAAGCTTGATGAAATCCATCAATGCATCCATGACACGATTTCTCTTTTCCATATACTAGGGATCGTCTTCGTCACGAGGTAGTGTGTAATCTTCTTTTAACATACGTCTCAGATCGTCGTCGTCTGCTTCATTCTCTATGGTGTCTGAAATGTCATCGATATACCAAACAAGACCCCGGGTTGGAACGTATTGACACATCTTGTGAATTGTCGGACAGCCTTCATGTAATTCCCTCGAGGTTAGGGCAGCCTTGGGCAGCCTCAGGCAGCCTTGAACAGCCATCTTTGTCAGTCATCTTACACTGCGCATGCGTAAAGTGTTTTTTACATTACGTGAACATATAGGTACATGTTACATTCCTCTAAGGGAAGCCATGAGCTAATTTTTACACCCCATACACCCTCATGTTATGAATATATTAAGCCGCCATTTTGAATGAGGCATCTTCGATGACGTCACCGCCGCCATCTTGAATCCTCCCTAAGGGACTTAGACGCCATCTTGAATCCTTCCTGAGGGATTTACACGCCATCTTGAGTTTTTTTGTTCTTTATGCTAATTGATGGCGGCATCGCTTTGTTTCCTATGGAGACGCCGTATACTACTTACTTTGGACAATGCCTAACAACTCACGGCAATCTAAAATAGATTTGGTTTTCTCATAAGGCGAGTTTTGAATTAAATCCTGTTTTAAGGTATGAAATAAACTTTATTTGAACTTCGAGATCTTTTTTGGAAGGTGCGAATCTGAATTTGTCTCTTTAAATTCCTTCCTTAATACTTTCGGTTATTTTTACTCGGGAAAAATTAGCATTTTGTAAGAGGAACTTTTTCCAACTTGTTTGGCTACATATTATCATGTTTTAACGCACTTATTTTTAAAATGTAATTCGTAGCCAATACTCAAATTTCGTAGCGAATACTCATTTTGGTTTTAGCTCAAGAAACATCGTAATTTTACTGACTCTATAGTTGTTTCTAAAACACAGCTTGATTAGTTTTTTTCAGGTCTTATTCCAACTACTAGTTCAGTAGTGTTCATAGCTGCGAGGATCACTTATATTCGTTTCTTCACCGCAGTGCACATAAATGATTTTTACATATTTTCAGTCACTATTCATCAGTTGGAAGGTTTATTTGGATCCAACGTAATGACTAGCTCCCAGTTGACTTGTTAGGTCAGTTAGTAAAGCGCTTAGGGTAACGCAGAGGTCAAGGGTTCAAATCCCGTACGGGCCAAATTTTTTTCAATTACCAGTTCAGTAGTGTTCATAGTTGCGAGGATCGCTTATATTCTCAGCTTGATGGTATTATTTTGGTAATCTTTTGATTTTGTTTTTTTTAGTCATAATTTACTTAGTTACATAATTCTTAACTTTTATCCATCGACATTGTACATAGTTTTTATATTTCTCTGACTGTTCATCTGTTATGGTTATTTTATCTTCAATGGCTAATTTTTTAGTTGCCCAGGGCATCTATTTATAACAGCTTCAGCTGACGGGTTTACCCTGGTTAAATGTGTTATTCTTATTCGTATTACTTTTAAACCATTACACTAAAAAGAGTATATTGCATCACCGAACATTTAGTGTATTTCTTTAAAAAAGTGTACTTTTTCCTTTCAGTTGCACTGATGCAGTGCAATACTAAAGCGATTTCAATTGAGGATATATACCATAGTTAGCAGAGGAGACTAACATATCATCGCCAGAAATCAAGGACATTTCGAGCCCGCTAACAATTATCAGCGGTATATCGTATTACACTCCTGAAGCGGCGATCACGGCTCGATCTGCAAAGAAGCGTGTTTCGTACCATGACTTACACAATTTGAGCACTGCAGATCTTCTATTTGATGAAAAGAAAAAGAAAAGAAGACCTGCAAGCAAATCTTTGGGATTTTTCAAGGCAGAGCGATGACTTGATGTCAGAATTTTGATTTGCTTTTATTAAATTTTCGCACCAAGACTACTGAATTTGCATTTAACGCCTGTCATATTTTTATTCCGAAAAGGACCTGAGAATTTATTTCCCAGCAAGAACATCAACAAATATGGCCGATGATTCGAAGATCAGCGTTGCTCGTGTTTAGCCATTTCAGTAATAGTTTTCAACATGGCGTCTCGTCACTTACTCAACATGGAAAATAAGGGATATTCTGGCGCGTTGGGAAGTTTTTTGATGGGAGGAAATGACAATTTTACAGGATATTTGACGCTTCGAACTCAGTAGCAGTCAATTCGATCGAGAGCAGTTGACTTCATTGATGCACTTTCCTGTAATAGGCGAGTGTTTGGAATGGAGAACGACGGATTTTGAAGAGCTATATGGCGATTTAGGTCAATAAACAATGACAAAAGAACTGGCTCGGGAAGTGAGTGGTTTTTATTTATCAAGACACTGTGAGGGTTTATGGATAGCAGAATCAGTGCTGAATATGTCTCGATCGAGAGCAGACGAGACCATGAGCTCCTGATTGTTACATTTTAGAAATTTTACAAATTTCCATACAGTTTCTTATATTATTTGGACGCCATTATGGACGAAATGCGCAAGCTGGGAAATGAGTGCACGGTGTCTTTTCACGGGGACAATGTACAGAACTTTACTTTATCTTTTGGTGCCTTCTTTTCCCCATATAAGTATTCATTTAGTTTCCGTCTAAGTTTTGACATGCCGTGTACGTCTTTCTGGTGCCGGCTTAAATTTTTTGCACTTTTCCCACACTTTACACGTTTCTTCGGAATCCGTTTGGGCTTTTTAGATGGATTTAAATCTCCTGCAAAAGGTGGGACTTCACTATGAACAGAAGGGTTCATACCAGCACCCTTTCTATTTCACTTATTCTTAGAGTGAGAAACAAAGCTAATAAAAATGTCGAATAAAAGTCGAATAAATAAATAAATAAATCATTTTATTTATTATTTTCTCGATGAAACGCTTGACCCAAATATTTACTTAATCTTATATTTCGATAGATGTCGATTGTGTTTCGTCAAGTTTTAAATAGCTCCTCGGCGTTTATTTGAGGTGCGGTGTTTATTTAATCTGGTATTGCACAGCTAAATCTAGTCGAAAAAATAGGCGTAATCAGATAATTGATAAACACCGCGCCCCAAATAAACGTCGGATCAACAGGGCCGAGTTTTAAATGAATGCCGTGGGCGTCTACTCAAGAAAATACAGCAACTTACGCTAGCCAATAATATATACTATATGGTGACATATGGGTAGTGTAAATATGCACTAGTAAAATCAATCTCCATCGATGTACCCAGGGGTAGACTTGACCCTCGTTTAGCGCATCGAGCAAAAGGTTCGCAAATTCAAAAATAGTTAAATTTATCCGTATTGCAGTTACTCATTTAAACCACCTCTCTCTATATGTAAGTCAAGGCGCCTGGTTTTTACTAGTCAGTTTTGTCAACGTACAAATATATTTTTTGGTCTTACTACTGGTGTTAAATACAATCGAAAGTGACAGTTTTCTTTGGAGAGCCTCGAGGCAATTAAAGACCTTCTTTCTGGTGCACAGCTGTTTTCAAACGAGGCGCTCATCATTTTTAGAACCAACATGTTTACCTAACACGAGGATCCTTCTTTGTAAAAGCGCCGAATTCGTGTAATTATGTTGATGATACAAGATATACTGATCAAAGCAATGATTTCTAGTTTTTGCGAGAGCATGTATTTGAGTTATTTTCATTTTCAATCAAACGCGTGGCAAGATGAGGGTGTGATATTGCTTCTCTCACAAGTCTCACAATGAAGAAGGTGCGAGTTTTTTTATTTATCTTTCGCAAAAAAAGCGGGTCCTGCTTAAAAGAAAGTCCTTATCATTAAAAACTATCAGAGTTTTCGGGCGGATTTTAACAATCTTTGCTAGAAGTAAGGAGCTGTCAACAGCTTCTCAAAATTTTCGCAGAGAGCAGGCGCTGGCGCACAGCTGTTTTCTAGAGAGGCGCTTACTTTTTGGAACCAACAAGTCTACCTAAGAAGAGGAATCAAAATTCGCAAATTATGGGAGGCGATTACGCAGCGCTTTATCCAAACTAAGAAAAGAGGATAACTTTCGTAGCGCGAAATTTGATTTCCCTAAAATTTGGTAGATGAATCTGACAGCGTCAGTGACGTGATTGAATACACGTAACCTGTTGAGCAAAAAAAAAAAAGAAAGAAACTATAAGAACATGACCATGCGAAAAAAACTCACCTCCTGCTATCACACAAAAGGATGAATGGTTTGTGTAAACACAAAAAAATTATGGGAGGAGATTATTCAGTTTTTCTTGCTTACGAGAAGCGCGAAATTTAAATATACTCGGATTGAACAGTCGAGTCGAATGGGAGAAATTGACGAGCGTGTGCGACTATTTCCACTCGCCATTGTTTTCTTTAACTTCTTTCGTTGAATTGAAATACGGAAAGAGAATGATACCCGTAAAACTACATGAGTTAACGACGCGCGAGGCTTCGGACTTTATTACCAGGTTTCAATCACACGCTAGAGGAAGGAGAATATGAAACCTTTTTTGCACATCAGGAACAAAATCTCATTCACGCAGCGCGAAATTTAAATACACGCACATTAAACAATTGAGCAAATGACGATGTTTCCGCCATTGTTCCAAAGTAGCCATATACGGTCATTTTCAATCGTTAAACAAAGCCTGCTTAACTTTAAGTTGATCCGCTTTTCTTGATACGATTTCATTCGTAGGTATTGTTACCTTCATATGTTCATTAGACATCATTGAAGCGCCATATATTATAATAAAATAGCTGATATGCTACGCGTACTCTGATTGGTCAGCAACCTGTGTACTATTATACCGGTAAACTCTCCTTTCTTCCCCGCTTTCTGATATGGCAGCACCACGCTCGACTGAGCATGAGGACAAAGAATTGCTTAAATGAAATTTATTGCCTTATTTGATCCGTCAGATGATTTAAACAGAGGATATGATTCTCATAAACTATCGAAATGCAATGTGCACGAAATAATTTGAAATAATTATTGTGTACTCTTTTGCTGAGATTCTTCGTAGGTGGAGATTTTCACAGAATGTTACCTGTACAACAATTAAAAAGTAAAAGGAGAAAGAGCGAAAATTAAGCGGGAAAAAGCGAACAAGAGAATAAAGCTTAATCCACTTTTTAAAGCAAATTAAATACCAGCGCTTCGATTTTGCATGAATGAATCTACCACGTTCACGCGAGTTAAATTCAGACTGAATGTAAATAAAATATCCTTTATGAGTCAGCGATCTTTCGTCTCTTTCTTTTTGAAGAACGTTTCACAGTATATGCAAAATGCATACATTGCTTTCAAACCGATTTGTAAGATCTTGGTCAATTAAAGCACCGACTTGTGGTAAGGATTTAACATTTGCCGGGAAGTTCTCGCCGTGAAAATTTAAAGTA
>NC_089313.1:9619487-9671987 GCF_036669915.1 Pocillopora verrucosa | reverse complement strand
CAAGCTGAATCAGCTAGGAGATGTGGACCCCCTATGGCTGATTTCATTACAGAATCGCGCCCATTGAAAAACGTCGCACGGGAAAATGCAAATAAGCTAGAAAAGAGAAAGAGAGCATGCGTAACTTCACGCAGGCCTGTCAATCCGACTGTCAATCATGTAATCCCCCGTGTACGCAGTGTTCGAAAGTATTGTTTCTTGTGCAGACAACCGAAACGTAGCGCTTTTCATCGAAGAAGAATAGACGTAATTAGTGGCGTGATCTTGATTAGGTTATATTGTTTAAAAATCGGTCAGATGTAAAATTAAATTACCTTTCAAATGCCGGGTTTTCAATTTGTGTTAAGACTCAAATGCGGCAGATTTGCGAGGTTCGACCCTCAATTTCGCCAAGAAAGCAAAACATCACAGAAATATTCCTTTTAGTAAAATTTCCGTACTGCCCCATACTATCGTAAAACAAATCTGTTTTCCCAATGGTAAAGTATTGTTTTTGTCACTCTATCCAAGAACTGAACGTATAATGTAGTGTGGGGCTGTGCGGAATTTTACCTTCCTTTTTGGCCCGTTATTGCCGCCAGTTTCAGATAACACGTCGGTAGTCTAATTACTTTTCGAAAAGCTTAAGTATACGTTGTAGATTCCCGCTCCACGTAGGTGCACGCTCACTTCCAAATCAGCTTTACCATAGCAACACTTCGTTTGCACACGTGACCAAAACAAGCCAATGAGCAACCTCGTTCCGGGATCCTTTACAATCGTTGTTTGGTAGCCATAGCGACAGATAAACAAGTAGAAATCTTGGTTCGTTTATTTATCTCGCTCATTAATCGCGTGTACACGACGACGTAAACTATGGCTTATGAAATCGGAAAAAAATACGAAGGTCTTCATGACGGTCGATGGTATATATGCACCATCTTAAGTCAAAAAGGCGACAGGTACAAGGTTACCTTCGATGGTTGGAGCCGACAGTTTGACACAGTTCTCAGCGCCGACTGTCTTCGCCCCTGTACACTGATTGACGTTCGCTCCAGAAAGCGTTGGAGACCCAGCGTGAATTTCAACAAGTTGCTGCCAGGCGACGAAGTTTTCATCAGCATCGAGGGCATCAGAAAACCGGCCGCGGTCAGAGTGGTGGATCCTTTTCTAGAACTCGTGACAGTGGAGTGCGGGAACGAAGAAATCATTGCTTCTTTCCGCGATGTACTACCACCGCCAGAACCCACTCCTGATACTGTCAAGAGGAGAAGACCAGCAGCTTTGCCCCAAGCAGCACCAGCAACATCACCACCACCTCCCGTATCGGCGCCTGTCAGTGTCCAGTCAGCCATAGCCCCGCAGTTCGCGACGATCGTTCGCCTTGATGGTATCAAAATCAGCTGCGGAGATCTCGTGAGCCTCACCCCGAACAGTGCAGACGTCGTCTTCATTGTCCTGGAGCTCTACCAAGACGAGTCCGGCTTAGAGGTTCTTATTAATGCTCAGAAGTGCCAGCTGTCAGATGGTGTCGCCGTTCGCCCGCTAGCAAACTTCAGGTTGACCTGCCCGGCATCCGCGGTACACACACTTCAGGACACTAAACTTTCGTCTCAGTTAAAGAAAGTGGTCTTAGAAGTCCGACAAGGAGCCATCCTGCGGCTGTCCCAGTCCCTGCAGATACACATGGCCAACCGCGCCTATCAGCTTCAAGTTCGGCGGTACGACTTGGCAGCCAAGCTTCGCTGCGAGATCTACAGAGGAATGTCTTCAAAGGCAGCTCGCACCTTCGTCATCAAAATGGGCCCAGCTGATCTCCGCCACGATCTTGAATTACTTGGGTTAGCGGTTGAAAACAATTTCAAGGTGGAGAAATCGAAGAATCGACTCGACGATCTCGATCCCCTGCTTGGTGAAAAATGGGACGTTAAGCTTAAACAAGACGACCGCTACTTCTACGCAACCTTCGCAGAGTTTGCCCTGGACCTGCCGTCGCGATCCCTCCTCGTGAAGATTAAGTTCGCAGAGTCCACCAGTTCGTTTCGCCAACACAGCTACCGCCAAGACACTGCTGCTGACTGTTGCTGATTTGCCTCACAAACGGCTTTTTTAAAAGCCACCAAATGCAATAAAAGTCATGACCAACCGAACAAAACATTTACCCTCTCCCTAAAATGCCAACATCATCGCCAATCAAAAAAGCAAAACAGAACACGCTTGATAATTTCCATTTCTCCAAAGTCCGTGACTGACTGTACGAAGCATATTAGTTTGTTCGTATTACGAGGAATTGCAATCAATGTCCGCAATGTTGTTTTACTTATTGACACAACCTTTGAACAAAAAAAAAATGTTTATTATTACGATTTAAGCTGTCCTATTTACAGTTCGGTTATCATTAATTCTCATACTAGCGAAAGTTTTATATGCCTTTTCCCTGAGCTGTTCTCTCTGGCGATTCTCTTTTGTTTCTTCGCGAATTTGATGTCTTGCTTCTTTCCTTGACAAATGGAGGTCAATGGCTTTCTGTTTATAGTCTCTCTTCTCCAGGTCAGAAAGTTGTCTCCAGTCCTGTGCCATACTTTGAATCGATTTGAGGAACGTCATCCTTTCTGTTCGTCCAGGACTCTGATTATTTTGCACTCTCTAGAAGCAATTAAAGTAAAAGCATCAGACATTATTTCAGCTTATCAGTTGAAATTTACATAAAAAGTTAATTCAACTAACCTCTTTTAATTTCTCATTGAGAAATGCTGTCCAACCATTTGGTGGCTTTTTGGGGGAAACCATTGCGTCTTTTTTCTTTTTGTGAACTCTAATCTGAGATTTGCTACCACTCTCATCAACTGGGCCCTTTTCCACTTCTCTTATTGTTCTCTTCAGGGCAGCAAAACCAGAAATCTCTTTACTGAAACAGTGCAATCAAATGTCAGATATTTTTTCTCTGTTCTCAGGAAGTGATAATATGACATTAGACTGTGATCATGACCTGTATGCTTGATTATATCTTAGCATTATTCTGATCATTTATCAAATGTTTGTAACCATGTATGATGTTACGACAAGAAATTAGAGTCTGATCATGAAATAAAGCATTACCTAAATCGTAACCGTTCTACAGACTGCTGCATTGCACCACATGTGCTTGTCGACAAAGCTGCCAGAGGAGTCAGGTCTACTGCATGCTCTTCGACATTGGGTGGAATTCTTTCGTTTACTGCCCACTCAATGAAACTCGGTCTCACCACTGTCCATCCCCTTTGGTAGGCCATAACCAAATCACTATTTAGCTTTGAGCGATCATTTTTGACCTCATCTTCTGAACACACTAGATAACATCTTTCATGCGGTAGGTTCTCTTTTGGCATTGAAATAACTCTTCCACCATTTTTTTCTACTTTCTCTTTAAATTTCTTCTGTGTTGATCCTAAAACCACACATACAAATACATAATTAACATAAAATCAAATATATAGAACATTTTGCTGTTCTTGTTTATGCAAAAACTTAAAAAAAAAGATATGACATGTGATTAATATTATTATTGTAGGGGGTCTAGAGATATTTGTAAAATTGTTATTTTATGTATATATTTTTTTCTTGTTAATCAGAACTATTTTAATATTTCTGAATGTTTAGACATTTTAGAAATGTTCACCTACCAGGCATCCTTCCAACTAAAACAAAGTCCATCCTCTTAAGTGGCAGCAATTGCCTAACCACACTTGCACCAGACACAGCCAATGGAGGATTTGGTCTGGTATGGACAATCTTCCACCTGTAATTAAAAATATATATATATATATATACTGTAATTTTGTAATTGTGGTTTGACTTTGAGTTAGGGAAAATTGGTTTTAACTATGAAAGTAATTAAATATAGAAAATTGGATGGTGTTTTTATCTTATTATAGACACTTACCACTTCTGAATTGTATATGCTGCAACATGTTGTTGTGCATAATGCTCAAAGTCAGTCCTAATCTGTTCAGGGCAGTCATTTATTCTCTCCCTCAAGTTTCCTCTGAGGGAGCTAGGATGGTGTAGGCTTGGGACTTATTGAGGCTGAGGTCGCCTAGGTGACCTTTTGGATCAATTGGAAGTTCAAAATGACCTCCTCTGACATCTCTTGCATTTATGTTAGCAGTAAGATGTGCCAATGCAGCATTCCTTCGCTCTCTACCATACCTATAGAAAAAGGTGACAATAATAATTTTCAATATTTAAAAGCAGGGACATGTGAGACAACACAGCGTATACAAATGAACATGATCTACAGTCGATCGAAAATTTTTTAAGGTTTTAATCATGAACGCAGACTGCCCAAACAGCACATGTTAACTAATACACCAACCTTGACTCCAGATCAAGACATGTCCGGACAACCTTCATTATTAGATTTTCTGCAACTCTGGTGAAGCCATGGTCAATACACATAAGGATATGATCACCAGTAAGAGCAGGAAGCAGCGACTTGGGAAGAGGACGGTCAAATGAAAGGTTGAGGTCTGTTCTTAGTCCTGTGGATGGATCTACTTTTCCCTTTTCTGATGCTGAGCATTGCATCCATAGGTTCCACTTGTCTTGGGAGAGTGGGCTGAGCTCTGGATCAGCAACAGCATCCAAGAACTTAGAGTCTGCACCAAGGAACACCTGGTGGCCCAGGTTCTGACTGTCTTTAATCCATTCATTTAAGTATCCTACAATATTAATGGACAAATGATCTATAATAACACTAATTATCCTTAGAGATGTTGCAATTCCTCTTGTACCATTTCAGAGAGTTCAAGCACCACAAAAAGTTACAAGACTGAAATCAATTTTGTTGAACCATGTTATTTTTCTTGAATTGTTCAAATGATCAGCTTATGAGTATTTCATTTCAATTTTAGGAAAATTTAACAGTGATTTGGTCAATTTATCAAAAGTTAATATTGGATTATAAATGTTTAACATGTAAGTGTGCATATACCTGGTCCACCATGACCATCTCCAATGTTAAGCTCAAGGTTTCGACGGCTGTCCTTGTGATGAAAAATATGAATAGGCCACATTTCTTTCGGGCTTTGGAATTTTATTCCATTTAACTTCTGCTCATTGTTTACATTGCTAATAGCCATCAAAACAGTGTCCTTCTTGCCATACTTTCTGCCATCACCATAAAGGTGCCACCACTGTTCTTTAGGAAGCCAATAGTAAAGGTAATGCAGACATTCGACCAAACGGGCTGGCTCAATGCGATAACCAGTTGCTGTTCTTTGTGGTTGCATTATAGCCTCAAATTCTAATTTGTATTTGGTCTTTAGCTCAGCAACCTAAGGTAAAAAAGGTTTGCAAATTTTATAAACAGATTTTATTTTATTATTAACTTGAAGTATATCAGGAAAGATACAAATAAATGCAAGACAATTACCTTTCTTTTGGTTGCAAGATATCCAGGTGGCAATATCTTCCTGATCTCATCAATTGTCTGTCCAGAATTGCATTGATCTTGAAGTTTCAAGATTGCTGATGGTGGGATTTGCACTGTTGCCTGCTCTTCTCCAATCTGATTGTAAAGACTGTCCCCAGTCTTTGTACGAATTAGCTTAGTCAACAAGATAATATCTTGTTTTTCCAGTTGTCCTTGCCAGGCTGAGTCAATACTGCACTGCTGTCTAAATCTCCGGCCCACTGATAATGAAATGCCATGCAGGAGGTCAATCTGTAATAAGAATATGCCAAAATTGTATTCCATCAACAATCTGGTCCTGTTTATTTTCTAAATTTTAATTTGTTCTTGACTTACTAACAACAATTTCAGAGAAACATCAAATGTTATTTTTCAAAGTCAGGCACATTGGTAGAACATTCAAACATACTTTGATGACTACATCGATAAACTCCCTACAAACCTTAGAACCATAATGAACTTCCAGTGCCAAGTCACTCAATATTTTGCTCTGCTTTTTTATCCTCTCCTCCAGTTTAGTAGATCGGGATGTTTGTCCATTTGCTAAACGTCCAGCCAGAGTTGATGTTGACTCTGGGGGCTTAATGCAGCCAGTGAACACTTTAAGCTGTGGTACATTAGTGCAACTGCCTTGTGTGCAAAAGGTTTCTGTTGCCAGCATCACATTTTGTGTTTTGCTTGTAGTCACAGATCCAGCTCCACTTCCAGCAGCAATTTCTCTTGAAAAAGTGGAATTTACCACAGTTCGGGCAAAGAACAAACATAGACTAGCCCATGAAAATTGTTCTGCACTTTGGCCAGGGTCTCTAAGTTTGTTCCCAGCAATTACAATCAAAATAAGGGCTTCAGCTGAAATAAAACTCCTGGAGTTTCTGTCCAGATAAATATCATTGTCTGTCAGCCCGTATTGTTTAAGCATTTCTTCTATTTGTTTATATGCTCCTTTTTTGCACTGTTTCTCATTAAAATAGCCAAAAGGACTAAGTCCCTTACGGGCATCCAGAAATATTTTGAGCCAACTGTTTTAACTGGAGAAGACATGGGCCAACCAAAATCTGTGGTGTTCATTGCGTAGAAGTATTTCTGGAAATAAATGTGGGAAAAAAAATTACCAAAAAGCTTCAAAATATCTTTGACGGAAACACAACTAGGGAGAATAAAGAAATTTACCAGCTTTCCAGCAACTTTACTTCTTAAGATTTATGTCCAGTAAACGTAGAAGCAATGTCGTATTTGGAGTATAAGTTAAGGGAAAGCTAATTTCGAAAATGCGAGGTCTTCAAATTATCAGAACTAAACTAACAGAATAATGTATGGAAAACCAAAAGCAAAACTACAAACCATCGGCAGTCCGAATGTTTATTTACATTAGGTTAAAATGACACAATCCGATGGTGCGATCACATTTAGCGATCTCTCTTCGAGGAAAGCAATTTCGTTTATGTTCGTAGTAAACATTTATGGTCGAAAAAATTTAAAATCAAAAACATTCACTCACCTTGATAGAGCTCCAACGTGGACAGGATTGCTCGCGATCGCGTGGTTAGTATAAGATTACGGATGAACACTTCACGCTCTTTTGATATGCAAACGCGGCCCTCGCTCTTTACCGACGAAAAGAGCATTTCGTCACTTTGAAACAATGCTAATTGCTCCAATTGTATCTCCATTGTCTCTAAACGGACGCAAAGCGAAATTTTACAACTCCCGTTTGGGAATTTGTCAATTCAGATCTAAAGCGACCGAAGTTGGCGGTGAGCGTTTGCAACCTCATTCCTAGGTCACTGCGCCCGCAAAGCATCATGGGTACCCCACTTTTCTCGGGCGACGCTTTTCAATGGGCGCGATTCCGTAATGTGGACCCCCCCTCCCTTCAAAACTTACTTCTTTCAGTTTTCTCTCCCTCGTGAATTTACTTTGCTAAGTTATAAAAACTATTTTTCAAGGATCCTTTGAATTCCTTCATAATTATACGATTTAGTGATCAAAGGAGGATCCTTTTACATCTTCTTTCTGTGGTGAAAAGTAATGAGTCTAAATATCCCTTGATGGGAATCAGCTTATGTTGTTTGAGTGTTATCATTTTCAAGGGTTTTAGAAAGAGTGTCAACCTAGTAGACTTTGTCAATTTTGTTTTCAAATCTACTGGAGAATGCTTAAAATATCAGGACCTAAAGTTGTTGGATAATTTGAAGTTAATTTCACATCAGTAGCATCACATCCTTCCCTTCACCACACCCATAGTTTTCCTATCTAATTCTTGGACTCTTCAGGAGGAACTCTAACCCAAAGAAATCACTTATCTCTAGTTTTTCCAAAAAGAGGCATAAACAGAGGTTTGCAATGTAGGTTCTTACATATTTAAATTACTGACTTTCATTAAAAGTCAGAATTTTAATAATTGTTCTTACAGTCATTAGTTATCATATTTTCTTGTTAAAGAGGGGTTATTTGCACCCAGGAACTCTTCCCTTTATTGGGACATGATGAGATCAATTAATCAGAAGTCAAACCATTAGCAAAGGCCTACAAAATGAACATGGGTTTCAACCCTCTTAAAGGGAGAGAGTTAACTTTTGAGATGTATCACTAGATGAATTTCCTTTTTTTCTGACATCCAGAAAGTGGTTTGATGAAACTATGAAAGGGTTAGAAGAGCTAATGAAGAGGAAGGATGCAGGCCAAAGTTTGGGACTTTATAAATTGACCCTTGTTTCCCTTTCTGATGATGAAAATGCAGAGGTATATTTTTTAATTTAGTTGGATTTACATTTACACATATATACTAGTTATGCAATACCTACAAACTACATATATCAATAAATATCTTAAGGATTACTTTTTATTTAATGATACACACTCATGTGTATCATTAAATAACAAAAGTAACTCTAGGCCAGTCTGCATACAATGAGTTTGCAGTCTGCACATAGTGAGTGAACCTCAAGTTGCAACTCTCAGTCTTTAAAGTTTACATGTTGCTTTGGATGTCCATTCATGTTGCACTTTAAGGATAATTGAAACAACCTACATGCCTTCCTTTAAGCTGTTTTAAGTCTTGTGGTGCTCAGTACATGTATATGTTACCTTAAAAAAATAAACTGTTTTAGGACTTTTAAATACTTCGGCTCACCCTTGGTGATTGCTACAGAATTAACTTGGCACTGTGACTTTTGCCTTGTGAGCTGAGAATCGCCAGTATCCACTCTTATTAGGAAAATTTTTTTGTAGTCCATTTAGTTTTGCTGGGTCTGTTGTTAAATTTAGGGTGGTACAATGTGTTTTAAGGTAAATAGCAAGATGCCTGGAGGCATCAATTTGGGATGGAATGCATTGGCCATTATCAACAGTCACTCTGATTTTACCTGTGAAAAAAGATATTTAATGCTAACACTTGAAAGTACAGGGATAAAATTTTAAAAAAAAGTTAAAAAAGGCAAAGTTTTAAAATGATTGGATCTAGCAACTGTTTTTTGAATGTTCAGTAATGTAAAATGGTTAGATAAACTGTTATATAGCTTATCTGAGGATGAATTGAAATACAGTGATCGTAACAAAAATCTTCAAACAAATTACTGGCACACTTTCAGGAAAGTTTGCTGATTGCTTTGTGCAGTGACTGGAGAGACCAGAGAGACTCAATTAGTTAAGTTCTTTCAAGGTTAAAACCATTTAATACTATGCTTGGCTTTGAGATCTGTAGTTGCAAACTTTATAAA
The DNA here is from genome assembly GCF_036669915.1 of Pocillopora verrucosa. Classification (NCBI taxonomy): domain Eukaryota; kingdom Metazoa; phylum Cnidaria; class Anthozoa; order Scleractinia; family Pocilloporidae; genus Pocillopora; species Pocillopora verrucosa. The sequence goes on along the minus strand of NC_089313.1, from coordinate 9,662,837 downwards.
ATTTTAGATTGGCTCTTTCCAAAAGATTCTTCAAGTGATTGAATGCCTATAATTCTGATGACTAATATTACTGGTTGTGATCATGTTGGGTTTTCCAAGTCTTTTCTATGGGAAATGTGGCTTTATTAACTGAATGCATTGTGAAAATTTTGCACTAAATGGGAAATTTGGCTTACCCTTCCAACCAACAGGAACCCCACTGGAAAGATCTTGTTGATGGTTATCATGTTCTCACTCAGAAAGAACTTCAGAAGTTTCCTCAGTCATCCAAGTCAGTAGGAATTTTTTTTTGTAATGTTATAGTGATCATTTTTCATCAGATGAATGACTTAATTGTAAACTGTGTGCAGAGTGACTGTGAGAGAGATGGGACCTCCAGCAAACCAGGATGGCAATGGCAACCAGGACATGGCAAAACAAAAGATCTAATGGGCAGAATAAGAGCTTAGGATTTTCATCGTAACCGCCTAATGTCCCCAATCATGTTTAAACACTGAAATGTTTATCACTCATCTTAATTTCATTTGTTAATTCTATGAAAGGGTGAATGTAGTTAGTTCTTATGGTTACTCACTTTTTTTTTCTTTTAATCAACAGATTTGGTTTCTCCTGTAGAGTCATGTTCCTGAATGGAAAGTATTATAATCCATGGCTTCTAGAAAGGTAACATTCTTTTTTTCACCATATGTTTGTAGTATCTCCTCAGTTTATCAAAAGTTTTAAATAGAATGAAACTGCATAGCCCTCTTTCTAAATCAGGCAAAGTTTAACCTATATTAGGCATTCACCCTTGCATAGTTGCCACAGCCGTGGCTTTCTGATATTCCTTGACTTTTCTCTAAAAAATGTAGAATATCCCTGATCAACTAAATTAATATTTGCACATATGAACCCTGATAATGGTGTCCAACCTCCCTACATAGCCATCTTCCTTATCCATGCTCTAAGCAAGTCACATGAAGGGTACGTCAATTGGTGTTTCCTTGATGTAAGATATAAAAATAATTTATTGTCTTGAAAACCCAACATCAGTATGCATTTCAATTTGATTTTACAATATTCTACCAAACCAACACGTTTCATGCATGGAAATGTACCATAGATATTGAAATTTGAAATAAACGTAATGATTGGACAAAATTTCATTCACAAACCAAGTCGAACTTGCTTTACGACAGGAAACAATATCAACTGTAAAAAGTGACACATCGTTCATCAAGAAGAGGCTCTGGACAAGATTTAATTGTGATTGTACTTTTCCCTGACTTGATCAAAGATCAGTGCAAACTTTCCGTGACTCAAAAGTTTTTCCTTGACTTTTGGCAACCATGCCATCATGTGGGAAATGCCCAGATGACAGGTTAACAGAGATTGACCAAATTTTTGAAAAAAGTGTGGCAATAAGTGATCAAAAAAACACAATTTGCATCCTAATGCTAACAACTACACTATATAAAGTATCTGTTATTTTCAAGCTAACAGGGGGTAGTAAGGTGAGCAACTTTCTTATCATCAGTACTCATTCCCTGTGAGACCATGTAAAGTAAATTAATCAGCTTTAATTGTCTGGAATCTAAGCTTTGGCATCTTGGTGAAGCAGGTTACTGAGTTCACTGAGTATCGGCCAAAGTTAACCGTAATTTGATCAAAGGCTTCCATGAGCTAAAAGACATTTAAAAATTTTGTTATTTTGCTGTTGCAAAGTCGATCAAATCTTAGGTTTTCGTAATACTGCAACCCAAACATTTCGCGCAGGTTGTGTAGTGTTCTAATTTTCGAATCGAAATCTTCCTATCAAGTGCTGACTCAAATCCTTTTGAATTCGACCAGCAGAAAGTTTATCAATATTTTCAGTTCGGAAATGCATTCTTGCCGTTCTACAGTAATCGTAACACAGCAGCAAGAGTTAACAATCGCCTCCGGTGAATATAAGTATACAGTTTGTAAGAAAAGGTTGACCTTTTAACCATTACCGGAAGTAGTGAATTTGGCACATGCAAATTACAAAGATGACAGTATAAGACCAAGAATACATGATTTCTTTTTCACAAATTGATTCAACCGCCTGACTTTGAAAGTCACAGAATACAGTTTCGCAAACGTTATGCACCTGCCATACAGAATCAGGCATTGATAGAGGATGGAGTGACGCAATTCTGTCTGATATTGATAATCGTTGCCTCACAACACATCATTTGCAAGCATTTTAAAATCAGAGTCTGACAGAAGAGTTGTATCCAGTTGCTTATTTAGCAAACTCTTGGTTGCTACGAACAGCCTTCTTATCAGCCCCTTTATCGTCAATGAACTGGTTGTGATAGAATGGATGTGTCTTGTTCATCAAATGCACAAAGTGATCTCTTTCTCTTTCATACCGCACTAGATCTTCGCACAATCTCGTACTGACATCTCATTCTCTTTTCAGCCCTTCGTCTTACTTGCTTAGCTATTGGGATATCTTCATTAAACTGAGCGGGTGCACGAGGCCGGATAGTAATATCACAAACTTTAACAGTTTTAAAAAGATCCATTACGAGAAATGTTTTCCTCCTCAGAAAAAGTTGAATTCAACCTGAGTAACGTTCGTTAATGTAATAAAACCCTTTTTGTTTTGCCATGTTGATTACACCGGTTACCAACCTTCAGTTGTGAAGATGTGAATGGAATGTCCTCTGAGTACAGGGAAGATGTCAGTGGTAGTTTATAAATTTTTATAAAACAAAAATCATGACTGCATTATTATGTATTCGTCCAGGTTCAAGCATCTGGGTGGTGACATTATCAAGAAAACGCTAGATTCACTGAAAGAGGTGAGACATCTATACAATGTGGCAATAAGTATGGTTGGTTAACTCTGCTAAATTATATCCATGCATATGTTTTTCCATCAGCTGAAAATGCCAGTTTTACACCATTGTTGATGTTTGGTTAATGTGTGGACCTTTTTGGATCAACTGCACGTTAAAAATAAATACGATATTATAGCTTGCAGGTGTCTATGATGTTGTTGTGAATTGCTCTGGGATGAGAGCAAAAGAATTGGTGAATGACTTTTCCATGGATCCTGTGAGAGGTCAAGTATTGAGAGTAAGTCATTGTCTCATGGCAAACCTCAGATTGTGTTTGAAAATCCTAGTTAAATTCCAAAAGCGTTGATAGCGCTCCTTTCGGAAATTCCAAGTACTAATAGCTGTGATAGCGAAGAAATTCTGTATGAATAGAGCTTTCTTGCTCCTTGATTTCTCACATAGTCATGCTCTTAATCAGGGAGCCCAATCACATCTAATGAACTGTCATTAAATGCCACATCTAATGAACGCTCACGACAACCTTCAGTGATACATTTTTATCCGCATGAAGAGAAGACTGCAGAAACAGCTGATAATACGTTCCTTCGTGGTACTGTACCTGAATAATGTGTGAAAAAATATCCCTTGTCCGCCAATTCTAGGTGTATGCACCATGGATAAAAGAGGCTTATGCACAGGATACCAAGCACCTTCATAAACAGGAGAGATACTGTTATATTCTTCCACAGTAAGGCGGAGTAGAATGTTTTTAGGCCTTGACTCATTAGGAGCTTTTTTAGATGGAACTTCGTTTTTTAATCTACTCATTCATTTGTCATCATCGTATTTGCATTCCTTATAATTGAATATTGAATATAAAGCGAGGAGAAGAAAATGAGGGTTGCCCAATACACACAAATAGATTGCATCGGAAAATGTATGTTAATTCTTCTATGTGTTGTGTATGTGATGTATATTCACTTACAATTTTATGTAAAATGGTCGGATCTTTGCAGCTATGAACTCAACGAAGTTCTAAGGCCTGAAAAAGAATTCAGGCCTGTACGTGATAAATCAATGTCTAACTCACCTTCTCAGCAACAATGATTCCATTACGAAATTTTATGGTCATGAAAAGTCTATCCACACTAGGTCCAAGAGTTTTCACCAATTAAGAAAACCTGCAACGTCCAGCAAAGAAGGCTTCTTTAGAAGCCAAAGGATATCAATCAATTGCGGATACAGGGGTAATTCAGGGGGTCCAAACCTTCTCCTTTCCCTCATCATTTGTCCTCTTTACTAACTGTCTAACCCCTAAATTCTTGCCATGACAAGATTGCATGTTATTATATCGCTGGCAGCACCCGTAGGTAATATGAATTGAATCCTGTGTTTTGATTGGCTTCCCGAGCAGGCAAGATGGGCTCATCTTACACGCTCGTGATTGCCCGCTGTGGTCCCGCGTACGAGAAAAATTGACTTGGTACTTACTTAGTAATTTTTGGACAGCGTCAGCAATTGAGACTCAAAAAGCGGCAGAAGACAGTCAAAATAAAGAAAGTATAAACGCCTCGTGGTTTTATTGTGCTAAACAAGGTTTGCTTTCTTTCCCGGCTCTGGTTTCTTGATGAGAAATCCTTCCTTGACCAAGCCTATTCGGTCAAAATGGCTGGAGAGTAGCCTCCTCTTTTTTTTTTTCGCATTTTTTTGGAACTCGACATAAAAATGCAAAGGCGAATTCGGCCAGTATCCAGCCATTTTGACCAAACACGCTTGGTCAATAAGGCATATTCACTACTCAATATGGGGTGTTTACAATTAACTTTCTTGAAACATTTCTTAGCTTTTTTAGGCTACAGTGTAAAAGAGTTAGTGCATTCTGAATCAAAGTTTAGAATACCGTTTAAAAACTTCCAGGATTCACTCTTAATTCCAATATGAAAACAACAATTTGGTAACATACAAACATTCTTTTTTTATATTTTTTCGCTGAAAAATAACACATGACCACGCTAGCAAAATATTAATGGCTTGCATTTCTCTTCTTGCAATTGCAAACGATCTCTTCGGGTTTTGGTTTTGCTCTAACTTAAAAGTGTCGCTGTTGTCGTATTTCTGCATTTAACAAACAAATGTGCTTGACTTCTGGAAAACGAAAAGACCGCGCGTGAATCAAGTAGTCTCGGAATGAAAAAAAATTTTACAAATGAAACAGACTCCCCCTCTATTCATGTTGTTCGTAACATCTACTTTCACGAGACGCCTGTTTTAAATTGACAGTAGTTTAGTTTAATGAAAACGTTGTCTTCAGTAGCGGAATCTGTACTAGACATTTTGGAATTTTCATTTAAACCAGAGTTAGAAGGGAACTAATAACTCTGTACCTATCTGTTTTTTGAAAGGATGAAATTTACACCGTAATTCAATAGTTCTTGTGCTTACCACCTCCCACCCCCCGTTTTTTTTGGTATAATTTCAAGCACGAGAGGTAATCACCTTTTGTTGAAAGTGTTTTATTTTTCCTTTGCGAGTGATGTAGTGTAATTAATTCTCACTTGTAAATCTGTGTTTTGCACAAATTTTGGTGGATGAAATAGATGATAAACCCTGCACAGTTATTCTCGTAGATTGCATGCGTAATTATAGTTGCCTACTCTTATTTTCCGCCTACCTTGAATCCGCCTTTTAACAGATGAAAAGAGTAACAAAAATGAAAAGAAATTTCTTTTCACACATAAACAATTGATTTCAGGAAAACAAAGATTGCGTGATAAGAAACACTTATAGCTCTGAAGCAACCTTTACCGAATCGGTCTCCTCAGAGAAAACGTAAATCACATCACCAACGACTACAACACATGCATAAGTGATGAACAAACCAAAATATAGGCATGCTTGCATGCAAGAGATATTTTCTTAGCTGGGTAGGTCGAGATGGGACACTTTGTGTTCGTAACGTTTTCATAACTTTCAAAAGAACGAAAATATCGCATTCACTTCAAGAGAAAGAGAAAAACGTAATTTATCTAAACTCGCATAGGTATGGTGTTGTGGTCTATTGTCTAAATACTTCTGAGAAAAAAATAAGTTACATATGAGCAAAAATTAAAATGCATCGGTGGTACGCCAACTGTATTCTCCTTCGCAGCCGTTGTTTGGTCTCGTCTATTCCCCTTTGGAAAGAGAGCCGTTGCGTGACGAGACCAAATAACGGTTGCGAAACTCGGACTACGCTTACAGCCGTTCCTCCAACGAGAAAGAAAATCAAAATTATTTGTCCATAGTTAGTCGCCTCAAAATTATAATTCCATGTAATTTTACTGCGAAAAGCAAACTGAAACTGTTGTATCTTCAATAGACCCTAACCAAAGACATTGCGATCTCGTATAAGGGAAGATGCACTGAGCAAGAGAAAAGGATCCTATTCAGAGAGGGCTCCTTGATTGTTTGTTGCCTCTCTGGACTTTGCCCTTTGTGTGTGAAATAAGTGATAAACTGCAGGTTGTTAACAAAGAATTAACGCGCGATTGGGTTAATTCCAAGGTAGCTGATATTGAATTTTATTCGCAGAAAAAGTTAAAACGCTACTATCAGTAGCATAAAGTTTCATGTCAATTTTTTTTCAGTGGTATTGGATAATGCGACTAGAATACGTGATAAAATGCAGGTTGTTTACAAGGAAATGGCATGTGATGGAGCGAAGTCTAACGTGGCAAGATAGGATTTGATTGGTTGAATACAATTCAAGCGCGTGAAAAATTGCGTAATGTTCATGTAGTGCAATGATTGGGTATGTTCTGATTGAAGTTTGAACGTTGTTTTCATATTACTTGATGGAATGGAAGTTGTTTGGCGTGTTCGTTGTGAGAAAAGGAGTTGAAAAACACGTTTTAACTTAAAAATGACACAATAACAATAAATGCCAACCTTTCTTATCCCGATAAATCTTGACTTCACTCGACGAGGCTCTTGCAAAGGCCACAATCATAATACTTATCAAATGAGCCCAGCCCTCTGATTCCATGACATAAGTTACGAGAATACAATACCCAAACACCGTGATTGGTGCATGATATCCAAATGCTGTGATGTGGTTGATGCGAGATACATACCCTGATGCGGTAATCTGATTGGTGCGAGAAACATACCCTAATGCGGCGATCTGATTGGCGGGAGCTACATAGCACTCTACATGCCAGCAGAGAGTTACCTTTTTTGTAGATTATAAAACTAAAAAAACCGGCAAATTTAGAAACACGGTTGAATAAGCTGCAAGGTTCTTACTCAAAACGGCTACATAACTTGGCTTTTTATCATTAAATCTTCTACATCTACAATACACATATCAGAATATAGTTGCCATATGAAACGTTATACGGCAACTGACCTAATGATCGTCTACCAAATGTTGACTTAGACGTGGAAATGTGGAGTAAAGTACCAGTTATCCCGAATGTAGGATTATTTAGCTATAATTGTAGAATGAACTCAAACAACGTCATTAAACCCGTTAAAATTATACCATCTTCGAATTGGCTATATTAATCAGAGCAGCCCTACAAATACTTATACCGCGCTTTCAGGAAAAATGATCAAAAATAGACTTTCATCGTTTTGTAAAATACCAATTATGTCAGATTTCACATCCCTTAAAGATGCATTCTTTGTGAAATCGACCACTGTAGAAGACAAACATTTGAAATCCTTTTTTTTCCGTTTTGGTTTTTGGGTTTTTTATGCAATACCTTCCATTTGGCAGCCTCGGAGGAGTAACTCGATGGCAAATTTCCAATTCTCGATCTGCTCGACATATCGATTGTAATAAAATAATAGGAATGCAAAAAAATGCCGACATTCTTTAAGAGGGTGATCTCTGGTGACTACCATTGTGCCATTTGATTTTTGTTTTTGCCGGCTTAGTTCCCCTCGAAAAGGAAAAAAATAAAATGGGTTTCACTTCCACCGAATTCAACATCTCACAACCTCGTTTCATGCCTTTGAGAAAAAGACATATTTCACGCATACTGCACATGTCTGTGCAAAGCGCTGTTTCGCTTAATCGATTGAAGAACACGATATATTTCACGTGATCCGCCCTGGAAATACGTTGTTTTGCTTCGTGGCTTTAAAGCGAGGCATATTTCACGTATGCTACATTTGTCTGTGTTGAGCGCTGTTTCGCTCAAAGGCTTGAGAAACTAGGTGTATTTCAAGTCATCCGCGCTTACCATGAGTTGTTGCTCTTCATTGCTGTAAGAACGAGGCATATTTCACATGTACTGCGCTTGTCTGAGTTTAGGATTTCCACTAGATTTCTAGTCATTCCGATGGACACGGCTGTTTCACTCAAACGCTTGAGAAACAAGTTATATTTCAAGTCATCTGTGCTTGAAATGAGTTGTTTCACTTCATGGCTTTAAGAACGAGGCATACTTTGCATATACTGTATTCGTCTGTGTTGAGCGCTCTTTCGCTTAAAGGCTTGAGAAGCGAGGTATATTTTAAGTCATCCGCGCTTGAAATGAGCTGTTGCGCTTCATTACTGTAATGACGAGGCATACTCCACATATCCTGCAATTGTCTGAGTTTAGGTTTACCACTAGGCTTCTGGTTATTCCGATGGGCTCTTTTGGATTCCGTTAGACTCCATCGGCTTCCATCGGACAACATTTCTGCCCTCCCTGATGTTTATCTGACTTCCGGTAACACACCTTCCGTTAGAAGGTGTCACGAATATAATTTTGCCTATTCCATCGCAAAACCACGTTTTATATCAGAATCCATTGGTGTGTATCGGACATATGAAGAAAATTAGAGAGATTTAAGCAGCTATTGATTTTGAAACCTACCTTTGCCATTCTCTCCCCAGAGCAAATGGTGAAGTTGTTCTTGGAGGGACTGGGTATCATCATAACTCAGACACAAGAATAAGTGCCGATGATACGCGACACATTCTGGAAGTGACAAGAGAACTAGTACCTAGTCTCGCTGTGAGTTAATCATTTAATACTGAGACTCTTTTGCCATATGTCAAATCTAAAGGAAGTTTTTTGTCAAATTTCCAAATGCAGAAGAAGAACTTGAAAATATCTTAGTCTGTGGAGTGTATGGAATAGAGAAGTGTTGAAGCAGAGATCAATTATTTGATATTATTGAGCAAGTTATTGACACTTTCGAAAAGGAATTCTTTGTTATTTGGTTTAGCGTGCGATTCGGCAATTAAATTTTAATGTCCTTCCGCAAGTGGAAATGGATACTTGCGGTGACGACTCCGAACTCCTTCTCAAGACAAAAATGTTTTTATCTTTGTTATCTTAATGAAAATTTAAGCCCATGGCACAGAAGAAAAACCCTGTGAAACCTTGGGCCTATACGTTGTACTTCATCGGGAAGACTTGGTGGCTCTACAATTGTGAGGGCTTATGTCACCAGAAGAGTGACCGATGAAACAAACAATCCGACCTTTATTTTAGTTCTTTTTAACAAGGTCGAATACGATAAATTTTGAGCTCGGTCATCGAATTGAGAGAGATTTTGTTTTTATTAGGGTAGGACAAAGACAAAATTTATTCTCCATTGAGGACTTGACCCTCAGGAATTGGGATTTGGTAGTTTGAAGTTCTGTCGATGAGCATCAGAGAATTCGATAGTTCGCGAGGTCGTTGTATACTAAGTTAATATTTGACGAACCTCCTGCCCTCCGATAAGATCATCAATTTAGCAAGTGTCAGGAGCTTGAGGACCATATGACTGACTGGGTGAAAATGCCAATCCGCGTTGGTGTGTACATTAAAAAAATGGGGAAATTTCAACCTTTTTTCAGCCGGATCAATTCAGCTCTCAGTCAGGGTTACCTAACAAGGAGGGCCGGCCGGCTTGACAACGTTCTTCATGCGAACGCTGGGAAAGATTTGACTGCAAAAGGGTTATCCATCGGAGTAATTTAACCCGTGTTAAAAGTTTGACTTTTTTTTCTCTTTTAGCGAGCTCCAGTGTTGGAGGCGTGGGTTGGACTACGACCTGGTCGACCCACTGTCAGGCTTGAAAAGGAAGTTATGAAATTTAACAGCAATCTTGGAAATAAAAAAACCCTGAAAGTAAGCTTGGAACTTATTATTAGTATGTTTCAATAGTGTGGTAACAGTAACAATTTCATCATTCTATTATGTTCAGTTTCCACTGGGTGTCCACACAAACTCGTTCTTTTTGCTATGTATTGTATAACTTTGACCGTTACTATGGATGGTATTTTGTTTCGAAGTTATGACATGATATGCTTGCGGGTTATGGCTAGGTATATTGCAATCCTTTCTGCTCTTTAAACATTTCTGCCAAACACATTACGGTTTTGTCCTTGTGTATCTCTGACACACCAACATGCGCTTAACAATCACGCATGGATGAGCGCCCTAAAAGCCCACATACAAAAAGTTTTGTTCATATGTGATTGCTTCGTGCATGAGCAATAAATTGTATCATGTGCAGGAAACTACCTCATACACGAGAAAGGTAAAAAGTAACTCCGAATCACGACTTTCCTGTTCACACTTGAAGTCAATCTCTAATTGTGAAGCAAGTCAACTTCCCATTTCACACAGCATTCTGATAACTGAATTATACATTCTTTGTAACTGAAAAAATCGTATTCCATCCGAGAATACAGGACAATTACGTAATTATCACTGTGACTGTGCATCGAAGAGCATAGAACGTCATGAAACTTCTAAAGCACCTCATGAACTTATCAGTTACACGATGTTAGGATGTAATGCTCGCAGTCTAATAGAAGACAATTCACAGATTGCAATAAATAATTTGTTGGAGAACTTTGAACAACCACGGCTGTGAGAAACATGAATGAGAAGGAAACCAACCTGACAAAAAGGGCCATTCAGTTCGATTTCTTTAGAGTTACTTAGAAACTTTCTCGTGCATGAGGTAGTGCAGGCATACGTGGTGATTCGTTGCTTTATATCATTGCGGCATATTAGTGTAACGCAGCAATAATGTACAACGTGACTAACCGGATAGCCACCTTCATGTATGAACGCCGGAACAGTGCTCCTCCTCTCGAGTGTTAGTCGCACTTCTTGTTCATCTTATGCTTAGGTCTGCTCTACTGAAAAATGTCCAACTACGTCTGCAGTGCAAGCTAGTTTGTGATAGCCAGTTATAAATTAAGTTTTTCTTTGTGGTTTATTGGTTTTTTGCTGTTTGTAGGTTGTCCATAATTATGGTCACGGTGGTGGAGGACTCACAGTACACTGGGGTTGTGCCAAAGACTGTACTGACTTAGTGCTTCAATTTCTCGCAGAGGGGCACAAAGCAAAACTTTGAAAGTCAAAGATTTTGAAGTTAAAGTGCCTTCGTCTACATCTCATCGATAATCATCATATTACAAACATTCAGAATAAAAAGCTCCCTCCACAAGTGAAAACTATGCGACACTCAAAAATTGATTTATTTTGACAGCTGACTGAAAGATTAATTTGGGTACTGAATGATGTTCAAAATGATGTATCAGGCTTATAGGTTACAGATTAGGAGTCTAGTCATCTCAAACCGCTCGGACACCATCAACTAATAGTTCAGGATGGAGACATTGAAACGAGTTTCGGAAGTAGTACGTGTTTGCATTTGTTTACCTCATGTCACTGTCAGTCCCTCTAACAAAATAAATGCAACATTTAAACCTAGCCTCAGTTTTCTCGGTCATTTATTTGATTTCTCACTGGCTCCTCGCATGATATTTTCGTTTAAAGTAAGTGGTAGTTTTAATATAATTTTTTTTCTTTGCTTTCACGACATTTATTCGTAAATAGTCCAACCAAAGAAGGAAGGTTTCATGGTCCACGCCTTGATATAATTCCTCTCCGGCAAGCCCAGGTGCCCGTCGAAAGCACAATGTGGTACCCGAAATGAAGGGAGTGTGGTATAGCTGGAACTCGATATAATTAGAATCTTCCGCGTAATACCTTTTACCCCGCAGTGGACGGAGCCTCAGTATCCCTATTGGTGAACGATGAGCCGCAAGATAGGAGTAGGTCTGAACTTTTCCTTTTTCTTTTTTCGAAGAGTTTCGAGTTGACAGTTTATCTTTGAGGATTGGTTGTGTACTTTGAGTGAAATAAAGTACGAGGTGTTGCTCGGAAACGGAAGGTGCCTCTTGGTAGGGACGAGCCCCAGGCCACGTGGTGCAGGGTTTAGGTACAGAGCACCTCGGATTTAGGATTGGGGGGGATTCCGGGAATTTTGACTGCTTGCTCACGGCTGAAGTCGACGATCGCTTTCTTGTCATCGTTTTCGTGATGTGCTCTTAACATTCCTGAACACCTTCAACACTGATCTCCTCAGCGCTCCCCAAAAGTCTTGTTTGAAGAATGAGTAAAGTAAAGGGTTTACCACCGAAGTAAGGTATCTCACAATTAGGATGACGTGTGCAGCCGCCTCCATATCAGCATAATTTAGCGTAATCAAACGTTGACCAACTAAAGAGAAAAGTAGGCGCAAGGTAAACCACGGCAGCCAACACATGGCGAAAACGATTGCCATGGTAGCAAAAACTGTAAAGCACTTGTATTCGTTCCTCCTCTTTTTTTGTGTTTTAAATCTCTGTCGGTTGTTTTGATTGGCGTTCCTATCGCGGACTTTCCTAAATATGGTAACATACGCACAAATGATGAAAGTGTATAGAGCCGCGAAGATCGTAAGCAGGCAGAAGATGTTAAATGAGGTCTCTAAGACTAATCCGATGGGATTCTTACCTAATCTCAAGGAAAACCAGCCAATTGGTGCGGCGGCTAACAACGCTGATGATAGCCAAGCTCCCGTAATAGCCAAAAACACTGTCTTCTTCTTGATCACGTGGTACTTGAGAGGACGCAAGATAGCCATGTACTTCTCAGCGGTTATCAGGAAAATGTGACAAGCGGCTGCAATGGCAACGAAATTGTGTGAGACTTCCATGGCACAAACAAAGCTAGCATATTGATTTTGGTCCACCACTGGAATAAAGATCACAATGAAAAGAGGAATGTTTAAAGAACCGTTCATAAAATCGCAAATCGCCAAGCTAAACAGCAGATAGTTCGAAGCTTTTCGTAATTCTGGTTTGGAACAGAAGAGAATGAATACCACAATATTTGTCAGAATGATGAATAAGCTGATCGGAAGAAGTTGTGGTAAAACTTCCTGCTTTCGCTGCTCGTGCAGCAGTTGATCCTTTGTGGTGTTAGTTATTCCTTGTGAAGACATCTTGTCCTGTTCTCGGAAAAGATATATCTCCTTCTTCCAGCGATTGTTTGATGAATTCAAGTAGATTTGGGGTTTTTGTTCATTGGCCTTATCTTTACCAGCACCTGCTTGCTCCTCAGGTCACTGGAAAGACAAAGTTCTGCTTTCTGTTGCTTGTAATGCTGGAAAAGAGGAAATGAATAATTGAAAACTAAACCGGCCTCGTCGTCAGGGAGCAGGCAGTTGACGGATGTCATCACAGTCTTACGAAAGCTTTCGATTTTAAGTTGCAATTAATATGACCTGCCTCCGAAAACAGCCATAGCGTAACTTATATACTATGACGTCGTCCCTCCAGGCGGAGTTACTGATTTTTGACCACATTTTCCCGAGAAAACCTAAATATTAAATATTTAAACACTAATGTGTTGCTGTTATCATCAGTATTCCCAAGTCAGGCGGGCTTCATTAAAAAAATATTACAGAACTCAACACATCACAATTCTTTTCAATGTCCTACGTTTTTCAAAACCCTTAGTGCTAATTAAAAAACACTCTAACTCTAGTGTTCTTCAGAAATAAACCATAAAAATTCTTCGCAAAACACAGGCGCTATCAACTAAAAAAAATGCCTGAAATAAGAATTTGTGTTTAGATCTGCATGAGCAAATGGTCAGAAAAATAATGTCGTCTTGTCTCGATTTTAAAAGGTGTTTTTGGGTTTCTTTTAAAACATATGTGGAACTTTAGGATAAAAAAGATGAAAATTAATAATTAAAGTAACTTCCAGTACCAAAATGTGTTCGGAAGATTTCGAAGACGAAGATTTTATTTTGTAGACAGCCGAAATAGGAGATGGAAAGATGGTGCCTGTCCTTCATTGTCTCTATAGTCAACCAGTGGCTATTTCAAAAAGGAATAGTGTTTCGTTTCCGGCACGATAATGTTAGGCATGACTGTCAGAGATCAGGAAAATTAAGAAAAAAAAATTGATTTCTTCAAGGCGTGGGAAAAGTCTGGGAATTTCTCTTTTTGAGTCAGGTAGAATCTAAATCTTTAAAAGAAGTCAGATAGAGGTGAAATTCTAAGTAAATATGAAGTTGTTCATCTTTTCTCGGCCATTTTCTTGATGACAGATGGTGACACTTTCCTCTTTGATTATTAACATTACATAGAACAGTTGACAGGTTCCTTACTACTATATCCTTTCCCTAATGTTGAAGTTTGTTTTTGAATGAAATCATGCATTTTCCTTTTCCTCTGTCCATTTCACGGGCATGAAAGATTTTCGATTAGTAGAATTAGCTGATGCTGAGTTTCCAAGATCAATACTTTTTCAGTGTTACCTTGAGGAATTTTCAATTCATGTATACCATATGTGCCTTGCTGAGAGTTTTAATTAATGGGTAGAAAGGGTAGCTATGAGGAGAGGTTCGAGGTCATCATCAGGATTCTCTCGTGAAATTGTTACTTTAATTGGTCAGAAAAACTGACCAAAAGCTAAAAAGGTCTATTGCTTGTTAACTGTTCAGAAATGCCCCAAAACGGTACTACACGTAATGTGAGAAAAATTTGATTTAAATGATACAAAATCTTGGTAACAGTGGGACCTCTACCAGATATTTTAAAACCCTATGTGTGAGACAAAAAAAGAAAAAAGAAAGCTAAAACCGAAATAAAATTCTCAAGTAATCGAACATAAAACTTTCAAATTCAATGGCCGGAGGCGTTAGTCTTATTTTGCGGATCAATTAGAGTTTCAAGGAGACGTGTTTATGATATTTCGTTCGACGGAATCGAGTCATGCTAAATATCTACTTAAACTAATATGCCAAAAGCAGCTACAGCAACAACAAGGGCAACAAAACTTTGTACACAGACATCCCCAAAAAGATTGGTCTTTAAATCATGTAATCTTATAAAAACAATTAGAATGTTCTAATGCTAACATTAGAAAAAAAAAAGTTGCTTCTTAGGGTTGTTAATGCCGATTTTTTATAGTTCAATAAGGACACGTAATGCTTACTAGTTACACTATAAAACACGTCAGTCTCTAAAAAAAACCAACGGAAATCAGTTTGGAAATGCTCGAAGTGGGGATGATTTTCGAATTTAGCTCTTCCAAAAATTAGCGTGGTGATTTGCTTTGCGTTGAAAAGGTAGAATGATAATCAGTTCTGCGCGCGGTTCTTTCGCTACAAAACGCAGTGCATCCTGTGTTTGTAATTTAGTGTAAAACAACCTCAGAAAAAAAGAGAAAAATTCATCCATATTTACAGTTTCTCCTGTCCAGGCTATGCTCCACACAAAACAAATCTTAAAATGGTACACTATGATAAAGTAACCCTTGCCCTTAACAGTCATGCGGAAACGACTTTTTAAATGTACTCTTTACTTTCGTCATGTGACACCAGAGGTTAATCAAGTCTGTTAATACGGTAACTTGCAACTTTAATCTCAATAGTCTAGTGGTTTTTTACAGACTTTTTTAGTATACTTTAAGTAAATTTCGTCTCAAATAACTACCCTCTAACCTATATAATCAATGCTAGAAAGAATAAGATACGGAATAATATTTATGCAGACAATTATTGTAAACTTTAGCCAATAACATCTCTGGTTCAGCAAATCATCTGAACTACTGATCCTTTCTGCATCGTACTTGCTTTTGCTCTGTAACTACCTGTTCACCTAAAATGAGGACAATAACAATTAATGATTAAGAGTTCTGCTGAATCGGTACTCTTACGAAAAGAGTTTTTTTTTGTTAAATATGTAACTGACAGTTAGATTAGGGCCCATGTTGATGTTGTAAAACTGAACTTCAACAGCCCCTAACCCTTAAACTTCCCAAAGGGACAAATATTTAAAGTGTCCTTTCCATTACAAGTAAACGAGTGTAGCTAGACTATGTAAACACTGCGAAATCACTCGAGTATCCTATAGTTTTTGTGTTAATTTAGAAATGCTTTAGGTTTGTGGGGTTGAAATTATCTTAAATTTAGCGTGAAAAGTTTGACGTCATTATTAAACTTTGCTACCCTGCATTTCATTGAATGCGAATTTTTATTGAAAGAGCAACGTCTCCACGTCAAGAACAGGGTATAGATTGGGTAAACGGTGATGGAACCCAATATTTGAATTGTTGTAGGATTTAATTGGGTCACTAACATTGAGACTGGATACAAATTTTAGTCGCATAAACTAAAAAATTAAGTTGAATTGAGGAATTCAGGTATAGGCAGAGTTAAGAAAATATTATTTGACTCAAACTTCGTCCTCTTCAGTATTCCCAAGACCTGTCAAGCAGTAAATGAAAACCAAGCCAATATCTATTTACTATACCTGTTGTGCGGTGTATTTTTCGGAGTGCTGATTCGCTTTGAAAGGCTCTTACTGGGTATACTGATGGCCCCTGGTCGATAGGCTTTTTAATATCTCGTCCAAGGCTAAAATGTCCCAATACTATTTTTCTGGTCGTTAAGGTACACAACACGAAGAAAATTAGGCAAGCGACTCGTTCTTTGATGTTTTTCATTGTAAACTGCGAGAAATCAAGTCCAGCAGAATAGTCAGTGAGAATAAGAAAAACTATTTGAGTTCCCAACTACATGTAGGGAGAGCCCTGCCTGGCCTAGGAATGGAAAATGATAGTTATGGAAATGTGTCCTAAATGCAGACTTGAGAGATGAAGAATGTGGGAGTTTGTCAAGATGACCATACGTAGAGCAGTGCACTAACGAAAGTGTCTCTAAATGCAGCTTGGACAGTAGGCAATCATTCTGGATAGCTTTTGAGCGCTATTTTAAATCTACACAAGTTTTAAGTTACCTACCTTTAACGCAAGTGTATCTTCAAAGTGTCAAAATTATGATGCAGCTCAACAAATCTTTCTTGCGAGATTTTATACCCATTCCTTTTCGGTATAATTTTCTTTTTTCATCTTTCCTTCTACATTGTTAATTGTTTTTGTCGAAATGTTTACTCTGAGCTTAAGTTGGCACATTTAATTTCATACCTCACTTGATTTTTGCAATCGGAAATTAATTTTACAATTATTAAAGGTGACTCTATATTGAAGATTGTTTTACAAAGGTGGAACCTCTTTCCCGATATTGGTGTTTACTCAGAAATAATAATTGGAACGGCTGTAATTAAAGAATTAAAAGGAAATTATTCTCGGATTTCAAGTAAGAAATCCCAGTTATTTATCAAGACGAAGAAAAACTAATCAGGATGAAGAAGATTTCATTTTGAAGAGGTAATTCTGGTATGGATATGAATAGGATATAAGCATATTTTAGCAATCGACATAATCAGTAATATTCAGGTGAAAGTCATCTCTTCCTCTCATCATTTTATTATCATTTAGACTTGTATTTATCAATACGTAATTTCATAATTTGGTTCTGTTCTCATAAAGTAGTTTAGGTTCCCCCAAAATTGTGCGGCTTCAAGGTTCAATCTGCGCTACTGCGGATTTTAGCTTCAATTTCAAATCCACTTCTCTTGTTTGAGAAACGTTCTTAAGCACAGACGTTTTCAGTTTGAAAATATTTCCTCTTTTCCTTTCTGGTTAGAGTGCACCACTTTGGCAAAGAGGGAATTTCCAAGGGGCGGTATCGGAAGTGAACTGAAAAGATAAAAACCGAAAACCGATAATTGAATTCGGGTTTTTTGATGGATTGTACTGATTTGTATTTGCACATCGATTTACAAAAGCGGAGCCTGCAAAATCAAAATTGTTAATTGGACGTTTCGGCTATTTTTTGGGGATCATCTACCTGGTTTCCTTCTAGTTTCGTTTTTTCCTTTTCCTTTAAAGTTCCTCTCCCTCTCTATTTTTGAATTTTCTCATTTGAAATAGGTCTTGATTTTGATTGTGATAAGTAACAAAAGGTGTAGTCCCTTCTCGAGGATGAGCTAACTGCTTAAGTTAAATGTATTACTATTTCAAATGCAGGATATTTTAGAATTTCAAAAGCATAGTCATAAGAAACGTTAGGAAATGGTTATAACAGCATGCGGCCTAACACAAGCGTTAACACCTCGTTTCAGTCTGTTTTCTGACGCTCTTTGTATTTCCTTCTCACGTTGCTCTTCGCTAGATGTTCGCCTTTTTACTTATGCCTCTTCTTGATCTCTTTTGCGTTCTTCTCGCCGTATTCTGCCTACTTTGGCGTCCTTTCTAAATTTCTCTTACTTTTTTCTCGACTCGCTTTACGCCTTTTACTTCTTGCTTTTTTGATCGCTCTGTCTATTTCTTTCCAGTCTATTTTCACTCAAAACCCTGTCTCCACGAACTTGAATTATAATTGTCAAGGAGCCAGACCCAACAAAAACTGGTTTCGTTCAACCCACCCGACAGAAAAGGTTTGACAGCTGATTCTGATAGACCAATACCTGCTCTTTAATATAAAATACTATGTAGTCCCGAATTGTGGTACCGCTAACGAGATAAATGGGGTTTTACACCATGATATAGCACTCAGCATGGAAACGAGGCTCAAACAGAAATTGACCTCAAATTTCATCTTCTTCTACCGAAGTGCCCCAAACCCTTCTTGAAAAATGATGAGCATGTACCTGCCTACAATTTGAGTGCTCACATGGTACGACAGCATGTCACGTGACTGTCACATGACCATTTTTTTCTTCGAAAAGCAGTCTCCTTTGTCGATCCTGACATGTTTCAAATCCTGCTGAGACTAGGGTAAAGGTCTTATTCAGGCTTTTCATCTTATGTAGCAACAGAGAAATCATTGCAAAATACTGGTCCTGCTACAAGTGTCCTTGACTAAAGTATAGGTCTGCTCTCTATCTTCTTCTGATGATGATTTGTTCGGCGATGAATACTCGCTATCTATTGAAGATCAATACTGTGATCCTGAACGTTTCGTCGACCTCGTTCTTGGTTAAAAGGGTCTCTGAATTGGTCACTGGAATATTTTGCATTTTGAAGCAATTTACACACAATATATGGAGGCTAAAGTGTTTGGAGATTTTAATACCAACTAAATTCAAGTGAACATTTAGTCGTCAAATTAGTGATACTCTAAGCTACTCGTCCACCAAACAACACGCCCAATTAGTGATACTGTTTGGATTTTGTATTTTCAAATGATCCCGACAGAGTCCAAAACATCTTAATAAAGGATATTGGACTCAGTGATCGTGCCCCAGTTTTTGGTATTCGTCTTTACGAACGCAGTGAGTCACTCAGACCTCGCAACAAAGCTCCCACCATCAATTATCGTTATATGAAAATTTAGATGAAAACAAATTTTGATCTATTGTTCCTGAGGTCCACAGGGACAACATTTTTGTTTTGTAGGATATCTATGTCCTTTGTGTCAAAAACGTGTAGCGCAGGAGATTGAGGCACCTTAGATGTCAACAGCTAAGATGCAGGGACTCACTTCTTAAGGAAGCAAGGCAATCGAATAATACTGGCGACTGGAACATGTATAAATCTGCAAGTAGTCAATACAATAAAGATCACAAAACAGGAGTTTTACAAAGTTGGCTGGTGATAGGAACATGAGAGCTCAAACAAAAGACGAATAGGATTAAAAATATGCGATAATAATTTCAAATAACGTTTCAATGACTTGGTCATCATTTTCAGATTCTAAAAGTCAGATTCCTACAAGATCTTTAAATACTAAGAATGGGTGACAAACTCTCATTGCATGTCGTCAATAACTATACAATGTTGAATGTAGAGAGTGTTAATTTAGTACTAAATAGTTTCTCTTGATTGAGTCAAGCTGAGTGTTCAGTCTAGGGTTCTTTTCTTAGATAAAGAGTATTCAAATTGCCCACGACTTTCCTTAAGGATGGTAAATTGTTCGCGTAGATATTTGTTCCTCTGATTGTGGGCGCCAATAGTTGAGTGTTTGTGTTCACCAATGCGTTGGAAAGGGAGTCGGGGAGTAGAGCCAACATAATCCACATCACACAGATCACATTTAAATTTGTACACAACGCATTGTACATCTATTAATGGTAGTTTGGCTTCTGCTACTTTGATGTCGTCGGCAATTTTCTTGCTTGTGAAAACTGGGCGCAGATCGCTGTTTATTTTCTTTCCAAGATTGAACGGCTATCCTTATACAACCTCGGCTGATCTTTGTTTCTTGAATGGCAGAATAATCCAGACGAGTGCATTTGCTTGGACATTGCGAAGTTGTTGTTGGTTTCACGACTCGATAAATCTTGCTATGGTGGAATTAATGAGCTTCTATGGGTACTTCAGTTTCAAAAAGATCCCTCGCAAGCTGTCATATTCTTCACCAACGTGGTGATAATGAGAGACAGTGGGCACGGTTTAAAACAGTCATTAGAAGGGTTTGTTGCTAAAGGGAATCAAAATGACTTTGATAGAGAAGGCCTTCATTTGCTGCGGACACATGTTTTTAGCCGTTTTCCAGTCTTTTTGAGCTCCATTCCGATGAAAGGTAGTTTCTATGGTGAAGCTGATTACAGAGACTCTATGGAGAGCGAGGTCTATTACGTAGCTCTTATATGATACGCGTCCTCTACACTGTTTGTATCAGCAGGTGGCAATGGCGTCGTGTTTGTAAATAGAATGAAACAGTTGATGTTTTGTAGCCACTTCTAGAAGCTCAACATGGTCTTTCTGGGTGATGTGAAGGTTTTGTGTTTCATTGATCTGATTCCAGGTGAAGGCCTTGTTCGCGAGAATCTGGATCTTTTCTTCTAGGGGCATATTCGTGAACAACGCTAACAACTCGCACAATATCAAAATATCGGCCTCGTTGAAATCCACCTCGCGGTTCTCTTCAGAAAACTGAAATACTTCAGAGTAGGTATGTTTGTTAACAGGCAGGGGTTTTATTTTCTCGTCAAACCATTTAGCAAGGGTGTAGCTGGTTATATGTCCCTGTGGAATTTTGTTTCATCGTTGATAGACGTTTCACTAACCCACCTAACGAAGTCAAATTTGTTCATGACGACGATTTCTGAACCTTTGTCCGGTTCCGAGATTACCATGCCATCTCGTTTCTTCTGTTGGTCAATGTTAAGACCTCGGCACAGTACGAGGTTCTGGAAGGAAGCTGGTTGATAAGATGATTTGTTGAGAATACGTTCATCGACTTCAATATCTGTGCGTAATATCCGCGCGATTTTTCGAATGTGACCGCGCTTCTTCTGATACTGCCTCTTGTGGAGGACCATTGTTTTCAGAATGTATAAGTAACGGAAAAATAAACACTCCCGACGAATTTTATGGTAGATTTCATTGATTTGCTTCTTCAGGGCCACATCTTGCCACGATTTCATGCGTAGTACCTCCTGGATGACATTTTCAGAAAATTGCTTCGAGGACTACCTCCACTTATTTGCCTCTGCTTCATTGATCTTGGTGAACGTTGGAATAAGACCAAAATCGTGGCAACGCAGTTAAGTTGTTTGGCGCTATCGGTTCACTAGCTAATGAAAGTTTAAAGTTTCCATGTTTAGGAAGCAGTTTTAATATTTTCCAGAGGTTTTTCAGCGAATTAAAGGCCTGTTGTATAATTATAGCTGGTAAGATTTATTTCGATTGTGAGAACTTAACTTTTAATTCCTTAAAGACACTATTAAACCACACCACGACAAAAATAACAAAATCGAAAGACAACAACATCGAAACGTGTGCACTGATTCAAACACCGTCAAGCTATCCTTTGTAAATCTTTTATAAACCTTTTATGAATCTTAGTATTTAAACAATTGCGTAATTCAACCTATGGGGTGCAATGTGATTTTAACAAACACCTACCTACCTGCCTACCTACCAATTTTGTTTAGTCGCGGTACGCTCCTTTCCTTTTGTGTAATTGCTTAGGTAATTATAGAAATGCACGTGCTATGATTGGTCGAAGATGGCGTCATATCTGAAGAAGAGATAAACGCAATAAAAGAAAATTCAGTACCGCAGAACAAAAAAGACGCTACTAAGTTTGACGTAACACTTTTCAAAGGTAAGATATGAAGTTTATCGTTTTTGAAATTAGTTAACCCAGTCAAATTCTTGAGGAAATTGATTACCTATCTCGATGAGAGTAATCAAAACGATTGTAACTGGATATGCGCAATGCTTTCTCTACTTATAGAATGGTTTCAACAACAAAACGAATTTACCACAGAATTCGAAAGCATGGAAGTACTACAAATGAATAAATGTTTGTGGAAGTCTTACGTCTCCGTGAGAAGAAAAGACACCAATTTTACCAAAAAAAAACAAACTAGCTTGTTGTCAGTGCAAGCGGCCCTCGACCGTAATCTAAAGTCATTACCGCTGCGCAAAAAATTTTCTCTTTGCGATAACCGTTAATTCAGTATAGCTAATAAAACGCTAAATTCTTACCTGAAGCAACATACCACAGACGGAAAAATAGTTAGCTCAGTCCACAATAAATATGGAACCACTGTGGCCTGACCTCTTGCAGTCTTGAAGTTGTATTTCAGCCATCTAAATCCAAACTCAGATCTGTTATTTCAAAGGATGAAAGATCTCAGCTACAAGAAGCTCAATCCCACTGCCTAAAACACCTGGTACGAAGAACGACGACTCGGTCATGAAACCCTGGAAAATATGCGACGAAAGATGACAGAAAACGCAAGAATCGTTCTTTAGAAATAGAAAACAAGGCACAGAAATAGAAATAATTCATCATACATTAAGATGTTTTAAATATTGACCGGAAAGGCGCGCCATAAACCACACGACATTGAGCGCTTAGTCCGCCAT
The DNA here is from genome assembly GCF_036669915.1 of Pocillopora verrucosa. Classification (NCBI taxonomy): domain Eukaryota; kingdom Metazoa; phylum Cnidaria; class Anthozoa; order Scleractinia; family Pocilloporidae; genus Pocillopora; species Pocillopora verrucosa. The sequence continues at coordinate 9,640,055 of NC_089313.1, read as the reverse complement.
TTGCTATGCCATCTAGATACGTGGAATTTCCATTGTGGTTTATCATCCAAGTGCATCCGAGCGATTTGAAAACATCGTGGTCTTGAATTTTAAGTGGCAGTCTTCTGAAATCATCAGTGGTTTATTCCGGGTAGTTGAATAGTGGTTTCTAGCAATTCTCTCAAGACACTTTTTTTGGAACGGGGACCGTCGACCACGTCTCGCGCTCCAACAGGTGGAGCCACGGAGCAGACGGAAAACCTCAACCTGTGAAATGACAGAAAGAATAGTTCTAGCGTCAAAGGTCTGACTATAGCCAATTTCCAGAGATTTTGGTGCATCAAAGCGTCGACTAGCTTTGCGAGAGGTCCAGGTAACAAGAAGCAAGTGACTAATGAAAACTTGAGGTATTGACGGGCCTGCAGACCCCCTGCAATCCACGTGCGTTTTTTAACTTCTGCCTTCAGAGATCAGCTCTGACCAAATATATTTTCATGACTTTCCTTTACGATGTGATTAAGTTCGTTGGTTTTGATTAAGGCACCATTTTGCCATTTATTACACCCATTTTGAAATCACTGGTGGTCCCTGTAATCTGATTGGCTCTAATTGGTGCGATTTACTCACGAATCGCACCATTTTTTATCATATCATTTTCCCAGCCAGTGAGGAGGCTACACTGAAAACAAAACTACCAATCAGATTTCAAGGCTTGTATAAAGTAACCAATCTAATTGCAGGAAAGTGAAAGACAAAGAGTATCATGTGGCAAATTTTGCAACCTTTGTTTCCAAAACTCTTGTTTCCCCCCCCCCTCCCCAAAAAAGGATGAATTTAATTTCAAACTAGCTCAGTATTGCATCAAAAAAATATTTAAACTGACCAAGTGCTGTATTTAATTGTGCCGTGCAACTTTGGTCTGAAATCACACTTGTGATTTCAGCCCAAATTGCACTCCACTCAGTTCAATTACCATTATTAGTATGTTCTTAAGGTTAAGAAAAGCCGGATGATATGGGGTCACACGAGACAATATTTTTTATGTGTGCTATTTTCTTAGTTTTTAAGTGACCCTTCCCTACCGGAGCAGATTACTCCACACATATATTTCTCCAGTACTTCGTCGGATGTGTTATATTCCCTAAGCGTATTTTGAAACTTTGTAAGTTCTCATCGGACATGGAACATGTCAGATATGTTCTTAGGATGCGTAACTCTATTCAGTGATCGATAGTTGTTTGATCAGATGGTAACCGGTCAAGTCGCCCAGACGTCATCTCGCTCGAAGTGATGTCGCCCTGAATCTGAGTCGCGTCGCCCGAAATTTTAGTCATGTCACCCTTACGACAAACTGATGTAGACCTGCTTAGCCTCAACTACTTTACTAATAACAGATACCTAAGAGTAGAGAGACAAAAACGTGTCTTTGCATTAACCTTTATAGGTTATTTCTAGGATCACTTCCGGAACTTTAAGAGGGAACGCTTTTTATAACACCTCTAACGCCGGTTGAAACAGGGCCTACGTTGCTGTTTCGACCTTCGGGTGGGTGGCTGAGTTCTTTCTTACCTTCTGCAGTAAATCCTTGAATTTCTACAAAGGAAAACATGGCAAATTCCTCACATGCTTGATTTTTCCTCCTAAATAGCGACAAAAAGGCAATCAAATGGCGTAAAAATTCATTGCAAACTTGTCATTCATTCTCTTAGCCGTGAGGGTCGTAATGGCTGATAGACTGAGGGCCCATCACGGTCCATTGTGAATGAAGAAGGTGGACTTGAATGTTTGGATTGTGACTGTTGGATTATGTTGAACGACTGATGGAATACAAATCATCACTGTCAGGAGCCATGGGCTCTTGTCAGTGTCAATTTTTTCTTTAAATAATTAATATACCGCTTGATGTCTGTATGAAAATACAGTCGAACCTCTAGGAAGTGACCACCCGAATGTCAATTGTGGGAGGTGGTCGCTTACCAGAGCTCAAGGCACAGTGAGTCCATATTTTGAGTAATTCGCATATGGTGACCGAACCCTCTCCGTAGCGCCTGTCGAAAACCTGTAATGGTAACTTTTAGCGGCTTATTTAAGGAGAAAAAATCTTTTGTATCTCACAAATTATTCAAAACAGCGTTTGGGACAAAAAAAGAAACTTGAAAGAAACTTAGCTCGTTTGTTACTCAAAGTGGTGTTGTCCAAATTTTTCCGGTAAAAGAACACAAGCAAAAATGCCACGGTAAAGCTACTTCGGGAAACAATTCTACTTTTGCGACATACGAGGAAACAATTTTCAGTTACCACGCGTGAGAGATAAACCAATTGTCTGTAAAGTGGTCTCCTACGGGAGGTTGAAAACAATTGGAAATTGAAACAAGGATCTCTAAAAGAGGTCGCTCATGAGAGGTGGTCGCTTACGAGAGGTAGTCGCTGACGATAGGTTTGATTTATACATAGTAATTTGACTTAAACAATTGAACTCTTGGTATTGCGAAAAAGTGGTCGATAACGAAAAAGTGATCACAAAGCGAGGTGCTGTATGCGCCATAGACGCTTGTGTAATTTGGTACATTTTCAGCCTAGGTAGGTCATGTATGGGGAATTATTATCTACTCAAGACATATGTCCTATCACAGGCAGACAACCCTGTGGGTTTGAAGCTGCGTGACGTCAGTTATTTGATACGCTATTTGAACTCTTACATTGTTTGTAATTTGCAACGGTAGATCTCGGCAAGACGCGAGTGATCCCGAGAAATGTTTCATAAATTCCGCAGATCATAAACTTTTTATCCCCAAAATCTGCTTAATGACAGTCAGATAAATAAAGTTCACTTAGCTTCGTTTCTCTATGTTGTCTCGAGTAATTTTGCGGGGTTTTGGGACAGTTAATTCCCCACTTTGCACTGATGCTCCTCCAAAGACAAAGGAAAGACACAAGGCGTGCAACTTCCAGGACCGTCCGGGTCGAACGCCTCCAGAACTTCGCCGAATTTCTTCCGCTTCCAAATGTCCCTCACCTCCCATGCCAGCCTCGGGCACGTGAAAAATCCGTGCAATTGCCCGCCTCTAACCACCTCAAAAGCGTACTCGATTTCCGACATTGGCGTATCATCTGCCGTCGACGGCTTATACTATTTTGCGAAACGAAACGAAACGAAACGAAACGAAATCGGGTCAGATGAAATAAAACAAAAGAAATAATGCAGATATATTTTCTAATAAGGTAAAGATAACTTTCACAAGGATTTTGGAGTAATCGTTCATTAACAAGAAGGATTTTTATTCATTTCGCAAAATAGTAATTTTAGGAGAGTTACTATTTTGCGAAATGGACCATTTCCACCCCTGCGGTGACAACGTGACCTCTTTCATGTCACGAGAATACATTTAAACATTACAAATTAGTATATCAACGAACATTTTGGCCTCCTCTTATTTCTTAAACCGTATTAAAATATATTTCGCAAAATAGTAATTTTAGGAGAGTTACTATTTTGCGAAATGGACTATTTTCACCCTGAGGTGACAACGTAACCTTTTTCATGTCACAAAAATACATTTAAACATTACATATTAGTATATCACCGAACATTTTGGCCTCCTTTTATTTCTTAAACCGTATTAAAATGTATTTCGCAAAATAGTAATTTTAGGAGAGTTACTATTTTGCGAAATGGACTATTTTCACGTTTGTAAGAAGAGACCGTTGAGAAACTTGTGGCATTCTACGGTCAGCCTTGCCACTAGCACTTTCCCATAAGGTTTATTTTTATTGTGTAATTAGCCTGATATGATTTGTTTTCTTCATTCTCTTCATTGTTTATAGATCAACCTTAAAACCCCAAAGGTGGCGCCACTGCAGTTGGTCGGGGGTACACGGTCCCTATTTTCCTAACAAGAGGTTTTTGGGGTTTACGTGTCCGGCTTTGGCGCATGTAGGACATTACTTGATGTATCTCTAATCCACTTTGTTGTAAACTCATTGTCACAATTAAAATATATCTTGGGCCTAGCTGACCAACGCGCCCATGCCTCAACCTTTGAGTGTGTTCGGTTGTGTAGTGAAGGCAAAATGTAAGAGTTCAAATAGCGTATCAAATATTATATAATAAGCTCAGTTATGCACGCATTCTGATTGGTTCTCACATATGATCTATTGGAGGACAGACGCATAGATGACGTCATCGTTAAACTTTTTTTAATTCTTTATTATATAAAACAAATAGATTCCAAGTTGCCGTGCGTCTGTTCAGTAATAGATCACAGAGGAAGTCAAAATGTGGTAAGAACATCAGTGACACACTCGGCTGCGCCTCGTGTGCCACTTTTTTGTTCTTACACATTTTGACGTCATCTGTGATCTATTACTGAACAGACGCACGGCAACTTGGAATCTATTTGTTAAACTGACGTCACGCAGCCTCAAACCCATAGGGTGACAGAAATGTCCATAATAATTCCTCATACATGACGTACTTAAGATTTTCAGTGGGGTAACCCATTCTGCTGACAAGGAGCCAAACTGACCGTGGGCTCGAGATTGCAGCGTGAGTCATAGTAATTAAAACCGCTTTAAGCGAGATTTCAGTCAGAAGGAGGCAATTTTTTGGTCGAGTTACCGTTATTTCGCGTATGTCATTGAAATTCAAGTAGTTAAAGATGGTAAGTAATCATTCTTTTCCGACAGATCGACATGACTTACTTTTTTTACAGTCGCAGTGTGTCTGATCTCTGGTCATTCGTGTCCTTTCGAGCTAAACAACGAACAAGTAGTATACTCGAACGCATGTTTGTGTACCACTCGCTTAAAAAAATCCGGTGCCTGTACCCGCAAAGCACGCACCATTTTACTATGATCCTCCCACACTTTGCGAACGTAATTCAGACTTTAACTTCCCAGGGTCATTTATGGCAAACATTTTATATGATACTTGGCAGCACTGGTGTGGTCTAAATTGAATTACGATGAAAAAACGCATCTTTAAACAACTTCATCATAATGGTATTATTATTATTATTATTGAATCTTTATTAAGTCATAAGATAAATAATCACATATCCTATGTTACAACATTAAAAGAAGGCATATATATAAATTACAGAGAAAATCAAGATAAAAATTGCATTGGTAAACTGCAGAATATTGTCTCTACTCGATGGCAGTACTTGTGCCTCTTGTCACCTATGTGAAACCTGGCCCTTCCTATGATCTTAATGTATCTGTGTAGTTTTCATTTTATACACATTTGATAGGTATTTTCAGCCAGTGTATTTACATTGGGTTAAAGAGCAAACAATCCTGATGTGAGACTTTTTATGAAGGTAGAGTCAAAATGGTAGGATCTTGGAACACTGATTAAGTCTATAGCAAGGGAAAGTTGAATAACATCATTGTGAAGTCTTAGTCATTCTCAGTGGTACAACAGAATGAACTTGAGACCAACAGTGATTTTGTTTCTTGATGGTTCAGCTGAATTTGTGATGGACAAATTCACAAACAATCACAAATTTATTTTTTATTGGCCTCAAAATTCAGAAGTATGAGAAGAGTCTGATGGATATGAAAACAAGAATCAAATACACAGCACTCATCTTTCATTACTACAGCTCTTTTGAAGATATCTTTGCTTTCTGTTCTTTTTGTGTTAAACTGTGTTTATTTCTTTACAGAAACCATTAATGTTACATGGGCATGAACGTTCCATCACTCAGATCAAATACAATAAGGATGGTGACTTGCTGTTTTCCTCTGCAAAAGACACAAAACCAAATGTCTGGTACTCATTAAATGGTGAAAGACTTGGCACGTACAATGGTCATGGTGGTGCTGTTTGGTGCATTGATGTTGATTGTATCCTTGGAAACTACATTAATGAACATTTTCAATAATGAGGAAATTTTAATTGTGCTCCCTTTTGGAAATACAAGCTGTCCTTGAGTACTTTCCTATTCCTATGGGTAGGGGTTTATGTCTGCATTCATGAACTTGAAGAAGTTCTCAGATGCTTATTTCCACTGACTACTTGCACAAACTGAGTAGAAGCAGGAAAAAAATGTGTATGTCAAGATCCTCACCATTGAGAATATAGGAATTGTCATTCTTGGGTTTTGCATCCACACTTAAGGGTAGATTTTGAGAGTGTCGCATATTTCAGTGAAGTGCTTGTGGCTATATTATGATAAACATGTGCTTTCAATAAGATTTGAAGTAGGTGGCTACCTTGGTAAAGCACCCACCAGAGAATAATGTGAAAAACAATAATTTTCTCCCATTAGCCCATTAGTTTCATTCAGTAGAGAATGGCTCCAAACAGTGTTTTCTGTGTTGATCTTTGGTAAGTGATCATTAAATGATTAGTCTCCTTTGTAATAATTGTTCAACTGATTGTTTATTTATAATCAAGATTCTTATTTGCTGACATGCATACCTGCTGTCTGAGTTTCACATAAAAAAAAAAATAAAAGGACATGTGGTTACCGCTTACTAAAATTTGAGTCAGTATGTTCTTGTAAATTCAATTCTTATTTTTCCTGGAAATGTGGTACACCGACAAGACAATATCATTGTTTTTACTCAGAATGTTTTTGTAATGGTAATAGTTGACTGAAAGAAATCTAAAAGATCTTGAATGATACAATTAGGTCTCACTTGTTGAGTTTGTTTGAACATTTCTTGTGATTGGAAATTTCTTTTTGTCACTTTTTTTTTATTGGGTAAAATTCAAGATATGTAACAGTGAATTCTACCAATTTCATTTCTTGGAAAAACCCTAGGATTATTCTTGTCTGCAGAATAGTTCATGTGAAGTTTGAAACAGTAATTGCCATGACAATTATTGCCAGCCTATCACAACTTACGCGGCCTCGATCCCAGCTCACTCTTGGAGTTTTTTCCCAGGGAAACAGGTCATTTTAAAATCGTCTGCATTTTACCCCTGGTCTGCAGTCTTCATTCTGCATTTTAACCCCAGTTTGCAGTTGTCTGCAGTCTTCGTTTTACACTGGCCACACTACTGATGGATTCAGCTGCTATGAATTTTTATGTAAGATAATTGAATTAAATCAATCAACCAATGAATTTTAGCTGTTCCCACAGCTCGTGTTTCATATCAGATTGAAAACAACTGTTGTATCCGCTTAGAACAAGGTCTTCTTGGATTTTCAAAGCAAATAAAGCTATTTTATATAAGGTTAGAAGCTAAGTATTCAATGGCTGTTCTTATTTCTCTATATAGCTAAGCTTAGGTTAATCATCTTTAAGCAAAGTTAACATCTGTGCAAAAAATTCCCAAATTTGATCTACATGTGCTATCAACAATTTTGATTTTCAAGTTTGTTTTCTAACTAGCAGTTGAGAAGAACTGCTGTTGTTTTATTTATCTAATAATTTATTGAGTTAAGTCCAGTGCAAAGTTGTTTGAAAATTATTTCAGGTAACAAACAATGTGTACTTCTACTTTGCGTGTGACTGACGTTTGTAGAACATGCAAAACATGCAGAAAAAGGAAAATGATTGTGAAAGAATAAATCTAAAAAAGGAAGACTGGAGAATTTAAAAAGTAAATGAAGTGAATACGCCATTACTAAGTTGACTATTATTTTCTATGTTATTGTTCTGTAAATTTGGCTTTGACATAGCAAAGTTTACCTGGCTATTCACAACAGAATACCTGCTGGAGCTCTGGCAGATGCTGGGTCTTATTGAAAGCACTGTATATAGTTGAACCCCACTAACTGATTCAGTCAACTTAACTTGAATCCCCCTCTAACTTGAACCCAGTCAAATGAAATCCCACACTGACTCTAACCCAGTTAACTCAAATCCCTAGCTAACTTGAACAAGATTGGATTTCCCTTTGGTTTCATCCCATTTCTCCAGTCATTTACCTTTAGCTAAGAGGAACTCCATTAAATTGCACTCTCTGTTAACTTGTTTTAGTTTTACTTTCCCCCAGCTCAAATTTACCTTGACAATTTGAACTTTTAAAAACATCAGTTCATAAGGGTCAAAGGGTTAAGCATCACTGATTGACATGTTCCATTCTTTATTTGCAACTGATACAAAGGCAATAACACTTTTTCAGATAGTAATACATTTAGCTTAAGTATCCAAACAGAACATTTTTCTTAGAAAACAAACTTGACGTATCAAAATTACTTTTGTGTGTGTGAGATTGGTTAAAAAAATGATTCCTCATATATTGTTAACAGAATGATCGAAATTCAACACTGATTCCAATAACTTGAACCTCCACTAACTTTTGTTCTTGAAATCCTTAACTCCTTGTTTTGCTATTGAAGGGGAAACAGGACATTTCATTTCTGGTTCAGCAGATAACAGCTTGAGATTTTGGGATTGTGAAACTGCCACAACATTATCCAAATATGAAACAAAAACTGCCGTGAGGGCATGTGGCTTCTCCTATTGTGGTCAGAAGATTATGATGACAACAGACAGACAGATGGGTCATGATTGTATCCTTATGTTGTATGATATTAGAGAAGGTGCGTACAGTATCAGCTAAATGAATTACAGCATGTCCTTGATTTAAAATTCCTGTAATATTTACATGTATGCTTGTTTGTTTGCAAATTTTTACTTTATTTTAGGCAAAGGGATCTTTGTTTCCTTATCTGAAAAATTGTGTGTAGAGTGACCTCTAACAAGGACTCACAACATTATTTTCTTATTAAATTTTACATTTCCTCATGAATTGTATTCTTAACTATTCAACATGCATCAAAAAAGAGAAAACAAAAAACCATAGACTCATGGCAACAGAAAGGAATTCACTTAATAAACAACATTGCACAAAGGATTGATAGCAAAATTTAAACAACCCCAATATTTCTTCTCATTGATTGGGTCATAGAGGTAGTTTTTAGACATCTCTGCTGGGTACAAGTTCTTTTTGCAGTAAAGGTGAGGAAAACATGTGAAAAGGGTGGGAGAAATGTGAAAAGGGTGAGAGAAACATGTGAAAAGGGTGAGAGAAACATGTGAAAAAGGTGGGAGAAACATGTGCAAAGGGTGAGAGAAACATGTGAAAAGGGTGAGAGAAACATGTGAAAAGGGTGAAAAACATGTGAAAAGGATGAGAGAAACATGTGAAAAGGGTGAGAGAAACATGTGAAAAGGGTGAGAGAAACATGTGCAAAGGGTGAGAGAAACATGTGAAAAGGGTGAGAGAAACATGTGAAAAGGGTGAGACAAACATGTGAAAAAGGTGAGAGAAACATGTGAAAAGGGTGAGAGAAACATGTGAAAAGGGTAAGAGAAACATGTGAAAAGGATGAGAGAAACATGTGAAAAAGGTGAGAGAAACATGTGAAAAGGAGGAGAGAAACATGTGAAAAGGATGAGAGAAACATGTGAAAAGGGTGAGAGAAACATGTGAAAAGGGTGAGACAAACATGTGAAAAAGGTGAGAGAAACATGTGAAAAGGGTGAGAGAAACATGTGAAAAGGGTGGGAGAAACATGTGCAAAGGGTGAGAGAAACATGTGAAAAGGGTGAGAGAAACATGTGAAAAGGGTGAGAGAAACATGTGAAAAGGGTGAGAGAAACATGTGAAAAAGGTGAGAGAAACATGTGAAAAGGGTGAAAAACATGTGAAAAGGATGAGAGAAACATGTGAAAAGGGTGAGAGAAACATGTGAAAAAGGTGGGAGAAATGTGAAAAGGGTGAGAGAAACATGTGAAAAGGGTGAGAGAAACATGTGAAAAAGGTGGGAGAAACATGTGCAAAGGGTGAGAGAAACATGTGAAAAGGGTGAGAGAAACATGTGAAAAGGGTGAGAGAAACATGTGAAAAGGGTGAGAGAAACATGTGAAAAAGGTGAGAGAAACATGTGAAAAGGGTGAAAAACATGTGAAAAGGATGAGAGAAACATGTGAAAAGGGTGAGAGAAACATGTGAAAAGGGTGAGAGAAACATGTGCAAAGGGTGAGAGAAACATGTGAAAAGGGTGAGAGAAACATGTGAAAAGGGTGAGACAAACATGTGAAAAAGGTGAGAGAAACATGTGAAAAGGGTGAGAGAAACATGTGAAAAGGGTAAGAGAAACATGTGAAAAGGATGAGAGAAACATGTGAAAAGGGTGAGAGAAACATGTGAAAAAGGTGGGAGAAATGTGAAAAGGGTGAGAAACATGTGAAAAGGGTGAAAAACATGTGAAAAGGATGAGAGAAACATGTGAAAAGGGTGAGAGAAACATGTGAAAAGGGTGAGAGAAACATGTGCAAAGGGTGAGAGAAACATGTGAAAAGGGTGAGAGAAACATGTGAAAAGGGTGAGACAAACATGTGAAAAAGGTGAGAGAAACATGTGAAAAGGGTGAGAGAAACATGTGAAAAGGGTAAGAGAAACATGTGAAAAGGATGAGAGAAACATGTGAAAAGGGTGAGAGAAACATGTGAAAAAGGTGGGAGAAATGTGAAAAGGGTGAGAGAAACATGTGAAAAGGGTGAGAGAAACATGTGAAAAAGGTGGGAGAAACATGTGCAAAGGGTGAGAGAAACATGTGAAAAGGGTGAGAGAAACATGTGAAAAGGGTGAGAGAAACATGTGAAAAGGGTGAGAGAAACATGTGAAAAAGGTGAGAGAAACATGTGAAAAGGGTGAAAAACATGTGAAAAGGATGAGAGAAACATGTGAAAAGGGTGAGAGAAACATGTGAAAAGGGTGAGAGAAACATGTGCAAAGGGTGAGAGAAACATGTGAAAAGGGTGAGAGAAACATGTGAAAAGGGTGAGACAAACATGTGAAAAAGGTGAGAGAAACATGTGAAAAGGGTGAGAGAAACATGTGAAAAGGGTAAGAGAAACATGTGAAAAGGATGAGAGAAACATGTGAAAAAGGTGAGAGAAACATGTGAAAAGGAGGAGAGAAACATGTGAAAAGGATGAGAGAAACGTGAAAAGGAGGAGAGAATCATGTGAAAAGGATGAGAGAAACATGTGAAAAGGGTGAGAGAAACATGTGAAAAGGGTGAGAGAAACATGTGAAAAGGATGAGAGAAACATGTGAAAAGGGTGAGAGAAACATGTGAAAAGGATGAGAGAAACATGTGAAAAGGGTGAGAGAAACATGTGAAAAGGATGAGAGAAACATGTGAAAAGGATGAGAGAAACATGTGAAAAGGATGAGAGAAACATGTGAAAAGGATGAGAGAAACAAGTGAAAAAGTGAGAGAAACATGTGAAAAAGGTGAGAGAAACATGTGAAAAGGGTGAGAGAAACATGTGAAAAAGGTGAGAGAAACATGTGAAAAAGGTGAGAGAAACATGTGAAAAAGGTGAGAGGAACATGTAAAAAAGGTGAGAGAAACAAGTGTAAAGGGTGAGAGAAACATGTGAAAAGGGTGAGAGAAACATGTGAAAAGGGTGAGAGAAACATGTGAAAAAGGTGAGAGAAACATGTGAAAAGGGTGGGAGTAACATGTGAAAAAGGTGAAAGAAACATGTGAAAAGGATGAAGGAGAAACAAGTGAAAAAGTGAGGGAAACATGTGAAAAGGGTGAGAGAAACATGTGAAAAGGGTGAGAGAAACATGTGAAAAAGGTGAGAGAATCATGTGAAAAGGTTGAGAGAAACATGTGAAAAGGGTGAGAGAAACATGTGAAAAGGATGAGAGAAACATGTGAAAAGGGTGAGAGAAACATGTGAAAAGGGTGAGAGAAACATGTGAAAAGGATGAGAGAAACATGTGAAAAAGGTGAGAGAAACATGTGAAAAGGGTGAGAGAAACATGTGAAAAGGGTAAGAGAAACATGTGAAAAGGATGAGAGAAACACGTGAAAAGGGTGAGAGAAACATGTGCAAAGGGTGAGAGAAACATGTGCAAAGGGTGAGAGAAACATGTGCAAAGGGTGAGAGAAACATGTGCAAAGGGTGAGAGAAACATGTGAAAAGGGTGAGAGAAACATGTGAAAAGGGTGAGAGAAACATGTGAAAAAGGTGAGAGAAACATGTGAAAAGGGTGAGAGAAACATGTGAAAAGGGTGAGAGAAACATGTGAAAAAGGTGAGAGGAACATGTAAAAAAGGTGAGAGAAACATGTGAAAAGGATGAGAGAAACATGTGAAAAGGGTGAGAGAAACATGTGAAAAGGGTGAGAGAAACATGTGAAAAGGGTGAGAGAAACATGTGAAAAGGGTGAGAGAAACATGTGAAAAGGGTGAGAGAAACATGTGAAAAGGGTGAGAGAAACATGTGAAAAGGGTGAGAGAAACATGTGAAAAGGGTGAGAGAAACATGTGAAAAGGGTGAGAGAAACATGTGAAAAGGGTGAGAGAAACATGTGCAAAGGGTGAGAGAAACATGTGAAAAAGGTGAGAGAAACATGTGAAAAGGGTGAGAGAAACATGTGAAAAGGGGGAGAGAAACATGTGAAAAGGGTGAGAGAAACATGTGAAAAGGGTGAGAGAAACATGTGCAAAGGGTGAGAGAAACATGTGAAAAGGGTGAGAGAAACATGTGAAAAAGGTGAGAGAAACATGTGCAAAGGGTGAGAGAAACATGTTGAAAGGGTTGGAGAAACATGTGAACTGGGTGGGAATGATAGAGGCTTAGCAAGCCAGACAAGATTGTTACATTTAAGTTATGTTCTATTGAGGTGTGAACCCTATAACTCCCAAGATCTGAATGTTAATTCTCGCCTTTAGCATCTACACATTTCCTTGTAAATTAGTTATGAGAATTTGGTGTTAGATCAAAATCACACCTTACTTGATAGGTTTGATTATTTTAATTACATAATATTATCTGCTGGGTTATGTATGGATATTGTTAGGGGAGAAGTCAGATGTTAATCTCTTGTGGGAGTTAAAGGTTAAGAGTAGGTAATGGATCTTAGTGACTGCATGTCATTTTGCACAGGATTACGGTATCAAAACTAATTGCGTTGTAAGCTTTTGCATGGACACTCTTTTCCATTCGTTTTTGCAAAAAGGTTCCAAGGACCCAGTTCTTAGTGTACCAGTGGATGGGCCTAAGGTAACTGCAGCTCTTTGGGGTCCATTGGACCAATACATTATCACAGGCCATGAAAATGGTGACCTTTGCCAGTGGGATACAAAGGTGAGAGAGTAATATGTTAATCTCAGTGCTTTCAATGAGAATTGAAGTAGGTAGCTACCTTGGTAAAGCACCCTTTGGATAATAGAATTGAAACAAAATTTCACTCTTGTTAGCCCGTTAGTTCCACTCAGAATAAACTTGCTTCAAACAGAGTTTTCTGCGTTGAACTTAGAGGATGATTATGAAATATTAGTCTCCTTTGAAACAATTGTTTAACTGATCGTCTATTTTTAACCAAAATCTTTCATCTGCTAACATGCAAACTTCACACAAAGAAGTCCTCTAGATGAATATAATTATGGTTGATGGTGACCCAAATTTGAGTCAGTATGTTGTTGTATTCTCAAAATTTTACTTTGCTGGAAATATGGTGCACGGCAAAATATATTTTTTTAAATTAAAACTTATTTATCATGGTAAAAGTCGCCTGAAAGAAATCTAAAAGATCTTGAATGATGTGTTTTACTTACTTTTAGCATAAAAGAATTCACAGAAAGATCCTTGGTTATCATCCAACATTGCACAGTACTAAACACTTTCCACTGGCCGTGTACAAAAAAGATACAAGATAATATCCAGTGTGCATCAAATTTCTGTATGCACATGTTTTCAAAGGTTGATGCTACGATCCAAACTTTTCTTCACCTGGCTAAGCCAGATTCTACTGTTTTCCATTCGTACATCCTTTTTTGACTCATTATTTCCTAAAGTATTTGCATTGTAACGCCATGATCTTTGTTTACAGAGTTTTCTTTTGATGCAATTGGAAACAAACCTCTCGGTCGCCTGCCTTAAAATGCTGAATGCATTTTAGATGTGATTGCAAGTTTTTTTGTGTGTTTTTGTTTGTTTTGTTTTTTTCCTTACTGGGTGAAATATGTAGCCGTGAATTTTATCAGTTTTATTTAGTGGAAAAAAACCCCAGGATTATTCTTGTCTGCAGAAGGGATGCATTACTGATGGATTAAATAAGACAATGTTTACATAAGATAATTTAATTAAATCAAGTGAAAAAATCATAGAGCCGCTAATTGCTTCGCAAAAAGTCATGAAAAGTCATCACTTATGTTCTGGCCAGTAACAATGAGAACAAGGTCTTCTTTGCCTTTCACAGCAAATGCAGCTTTTTTATAGTTGTTCTTTGTTTATCAAAAAAAAATCTATGTTAGCATGTAGAGTGGTCTGTTGCTCGCACTAATTAGATTGCCGCATAATGGTTTGTATCTCGGACCAATCAGATTGTTACATTAGGGTATATATCTCCCACCAATCATATCACAGCACTGGGATATCTTGCACCAATCACAGTATTTGGGTATTGTTTTCTTGTAAGTGATGTCATTGAATCAGGGGGCTGTGCACAAAGAATGACATTAAAAAGAAATTTTGGGCCCATCTGATAAGTGTAATGGTTACTCCCTTTTGCAACCATTATTTGGTCTAGTCACGCAACGCACTCTCTCTCCAACGGGGAATAGATGGCGATGCGTGACGAGACCAAACAATGGCTACGAAGGAGACAACAGTAGGTGTGGCACCAATGCATTTCATTTTTGCTCAGAAGTATTGAGAAAATAGAGACAACAAACCCCAAAATACACGTGTGAGTTCAGATGAATCAATTTCTTTTTTTTATTATTTCTCCTCAGGAAAAGAAATATGATATTTTCATCTGTTTGAAATTTATGCTCTTTTTCTGTTTCAAAAATGAGAACATTAGGTTCACAACATGTCCCATATAAACCCGCCCAGACAAAAAAAAAACTCTTGCATGCTACTTATGTGTTAAATGAAATGCAAAGTGTTCAATGGCTATTTTCATTTCTCTCTTCATAGCTAAGCCCTGGTTATGCGTTATGTGATTTTAAGTATGCCATTTTAACAATTTTGATTTTCAAGTTTGTTTTCTAACCAGCAGTTGAGAAGAACTGTTGTTGTTGTTTTATTTATCTAAAAGTATTTAATCAGAAAAAGAAAATTTAACAAAAAAAGACCACAAAATTAACCCTTTTTAGTATTTTCCCTTGAAAAATTTTTTTAAAAAGCCCCTGCTTATTTCTAAACACATTTATGATAACCTGTGTATTTATGACTTCTAAGGTTACCACTTTGAACCCACATCCTCATAAAAACTCCTATGATCCCTGCTTTATGCTCCAGTGGTATGACAACCAGTTTGGTAACCCCCCATTTTTCATACCTGGATAGCAATTAGCATATCAAGATAAGTATTTCTGCAGGGTTTTGGAAAAATATTTAGTACATTGTGGGAGCCATCATAAATTATGAACAATTTCTTTTTTGGACTGTTCACACAGAATTTTTCAAGACTCTTCTGGAGGATGAATCTTGATCAACTGATTCGTAATATTATAGGGTTTCTGATGCTGTAGTGTTGATATATGAATGAGTGAGTGACTTTAAAATAAAAACCATGAAAGTAACCTCAACATGGTCCAAATAATTGAGCATTCTTTGACACCACTTTCAAGAAAACAAATCAACGTTTGGATGCTACTATCTATGAAAGGATCTATGTTGTAACTTTATAAACCATTTTGAGCCACCTTTATTGGGTTTGCTCACCTACGAAGGTGAAAAGGTCTGTTTGTTACAACCCAGTGCTAAGTCCCACTCTAACTCCCATTGTTTTTTTTGTGGGATCATACCATATCCATGTGCAGTTTTTAAAAGGAAGCAGCAGTATTTACTCACTGATCTTTTTATTTTCAGACGGGAAATAAATTGTTAACTGTTCATGAACATACCAAACAAATCAATGATATACAGATGTACAAAGATCAAACCATGTTTGTTACAGCTTCAAAAGATCACACAGCCAAGGTATAGGTGCAAATTGTACTCTTCTTTTTGCTTTTTTTTCCTTTTTTTATGGAATGAAAAAAATCATTGAATTTACAACATCGCCTCAGGCCTGCTTTAGATTTCACAGAGGTAAGGTAAGGGAAGTGTTTAAAATAATATTGATATATTTTAACAATTCGAAGGAGGCTAGTCTTTGTTTGACATTATTACTGATAAAACCAAAAGTTGCATATGGCACAACAATCGGGCTACAGTGTATATGTATTTTTAATTACTCCGAATATTTACTTATCCATTCCCCATTTTGTTCCCTTGGTTAACTGTTAGTTAATGCTGAAGTTTTTCCTATACATCTCTGAACTTTTTCCTGCCTTCGTTTTATAGCTTTTTGACACAGATTCACTGCGACACATGAATACGTACAAGACAGAGAGACCAGTAAATTCTGCCTCGCTTTCCCCTATTAGAGAACACGTAAGTCCTTTTTTTTTTTTCTTTGAATTTGTGAAGGCCTAAGTTATGAGAAAGGTCTTCAATTTCAGCTTTTCGCTACCACTTTGGTAAGTTAACTTAGATGTTTCACTCAGTTTCTTTGCACCAAAAAGTTCCAGAACACCTTGTAAACGTGAGAGGTACAGAACGGGGTACAATGTATGAAAACATTCCTTGATACATGTATATGGTATTTGCTCTATTACATAGAAGTAACTTTCTTAACGTGCCAAAAATGCAGCTTAGCCATGCATAAGATCGCTGGGCATGTGCTATCGTTGTTGATCAATGCTATCGGTGTGCTTTAGCACCAACCGTTTCTGAGTTGTGGAGAAACTGAAATTCAAATGTATTTAACCTTTTCACTTTTCTTTTGCGCCATGAAATAGGAATTCAAACTCTCTTTTGCAACAAAATTTTTCTTTCGCCATTGAAAAAGAAAGAATGATCATCAATTTTTAACACTGGGTAAAAGATCAAGTGGATGAAATCCACATCAGTACATAGCAAGGTACTTCTGAGGTAAATCCGAGGGTTCTGATTGGTTGTTACTCGGTCCGTATTTTGCCGTACGGACCATTTCCATAAGCCGTGTATCTTTGGTCGCGAAAGCTGGCAAATTCAAAATAAACAGGTTTGGTCCGAGTGCCATATAATATACTTCCTAAGCTCGCTTGCCTGGGCCGCACTGGACAATATTGGCCCTTGGCCGCACTGTGCTCTGTCCGTACTGCCACGACTCGGGCCAAATTCTCCAGTACAGCCCTCATGCTCGGTTAATAAGAAATTCATATTGGACCGTCTAGACAGAATTCTTAAGTTAGTTTTGGCGGTCAGTGTGATGACGTGTTAACTTTTTAGTTTTGGGAAGAACCAATCTGTTTGTAAGAGTTTAAGCGTTGTACAAAACGCGTAGAATATTAATCTTCTCTTCAACGGCGCTCTACCTTAAGTCGCTTCAACTCTCAATACGCTCTCCGTGTGTTGCAATTCGCTGACAAGTTTTTGGAGGGCTCGTACGTCAAAGTGAAAAGCTGTTTGTCACATGGTTTGGTTTAACAAGAAGAATTATTTTTTAGCAGCAAGAATAACAAACCCTCGGCCCTAGTTCAATCCCTTCGCTAGAATTGTTTTTATTCCGGTTTAACGAAGGCATGATCGATAGACCTGTTTCAATGGAATAATTTCACAGCTGAGAGGCTCATCGACTATTTAAACCAACATGTGTTTGTCTTTCTTAACTTCCCTTCGCTTGTTACTGTTACGAAAATGAAATAGCAATCATCCGAAAGTAAGTGTTTGGTTTTTTTTCCGGAGTGTGAACTAAAGAGTCCCTGATTACCCTGTTTACCACTCGAGAACAAGAAAACAAAAGTTTGGCATTTTGTTTGATTAGCGCCTGTGTTTCCCTCGTATCTCTTCGTTAATTACTTACGCATTTTGCCATCAGGAAGAAGGGATTGCTTAAGCGTGCAAACTTCTAAAGTAGCGGAAGGATACACGCCAACTCTACTGTATTGAAACACACCTCTAAAAAGGTATCAAACCCTTATTGCGTAGTTGTACCCGAAAAACGCGTGACTATTCCTGTGTGTCGTAGGTGGTACTAGGAGGCGGCCAAGAGGCCATGGATGTGACCACAACTTCAACGAGAGTTGGTAAATTTGATGCAAGGTTCTTTCACACGGTTTTTGAAGAGGAAATTGGTAGAGTGAAAGGTCATTTTGGTCCCATTAACAGCACCGCTTTTCATCCAGACGGAAAAAGGTAAATACAGCAATAATTTCATTCTATTGAAGTGCGTATGACACGAAACATTTTTTTGCATTTTCTGGTTGATAGCTGTATTTAAAATGATAAATAATCGACCGTAGCGCCCAGCGAGTTCTCCTTGACCATTTTTTTGTAAATTGAAAGTACGATCTGGCGGCCAAAAAATGTCTCCATTAAGCGCGCGGCCAATACGATCATGTTACATTGCTGTGACGTAGAAAACTGTGAAGACACGTCAGCAATTATGGTGGAGAAAGGAGAAATCTAGAAGAGAAGATGAACGTATTGTGTGGCCGGAGCGCCAAATGATGTTGGCTACAAGAATAATACACATATACCGGGTATTTCTGTACACTACTTTCCAAAGGACGTAGCAGAATGGCCAAAATGGACGCGTCTCGATCGTCGATATCGGGGAAATTTTACCCTTCAATATCGTCTTATCATGCTCCGTACCGGCTTCGAAGACGCGTGTTACGAACACGTACCACTAGTCAAATCAGGGGAAGATAACCTAAGAATTCAGCCTAATGGAATGCTGATTAAGGGGCCTGTTTCCACACCGTAGACAATTGTTCAACATTCTTTTTCGGCTGACATTTCGCTGGCGAAGAATGGTGAGCCTCTTATTCTTGTTTATTTCACACACTTGAGATGTATTCATTCTCCTTGTCTGCGCACATGACTACATTTGCGCTTTTCTTATTGTATGAAAATCCTACCAATTGTGGTTTCCATCGTATTTTAATAACAAAAATACATCATTTGTGATGAAGTTCAAGTCTTTCCCGAGCTTTCCAGACTTATACACTGTTGCGTGAACAGTACGAAACCTCTGGCGGATACTAGCATAAACACAAGCTCGAAGGGGCTGTATATTCTCCTAACCTAGGTTTCCGGAAATCCATCCCACGAGCCATCAATTACCCCCTGCCCTCAAAAAACTAAGGGCCTGTTTACATGGAGGTAGGGGACCTCCATGTAAACCGCCTGTCCATATAATTTCTTATTTTATTTTGATCACGTTTACATGATAGGTGGGGTGACCTGCCTAGGCCAACCCCGGTCTGCCAGGTAGGGTAACCCTGTCAGGCGGGGTGACAATTCGCCTCATAAACGTGTCAAGGTGTGGTAACCCGCTTAGCCGGGGTCGCGTTCATGGCAAAAAGCTAAAAAGCGAAACATGTATGTCTTAAAACTTTGTACATTTCCTAGCCGTCTCACGGCAGAAATCACCAGAAACCGCAACGGACACACAAGGCATGTAAAATGTTCACATTTCAGAATATTTAGCGTTGTAAATAGACCATATTTGGTTTTCCAAACAATTCCGTATAACGTATTAAGTTAACGGTTCCTCGCGAAACCAAATACCGCGTAACGCAACGAGTGACGCTTTCATGAATAAATACATATGTGTCCGAGAATTAATCTTTCGTCTTTCTCGAGATGTGAGCTTGGGACGCCTTTGCTCAAACTCCTTAATTGCAAGCGCAACAACAACCTCAAGAAACCTCACCCCAGCACCCCGAGGTCGTAAGATTGTATGTAAACGCGTTTTATTTTTCGACCACGGTTAGGCGGGTTACCTCACCTACCTGGGGTCCCCCACCTCCATGTAAACAGGCCTTAAAAGTAGTAACAATAGCAATGTCATTGAGATAACAGCACTGAAACGAGGTAAATAAAGAAACACAAATTTTATTGAATTAGAAGGTCGCGAATCCAAGTGCCGTGTGAAAATCGAATCATACGAAATAATCATTTACATGTCAGTTATTTCCTTTGAGCGTAATGGGTCTTATGGCAATGCTTCACTTAAACTAAAAAAAGTTTTCTCTGTTAAAATCCCTATGGTGATGTTAGTTATTTCCTTTGGGCGGAATGGGTCTTATAGCAATGCTGCACTTGAACTAAAAAAGTTTTTCTCTATTAAAATCCCTATTTGAGATTAATTTGAATCAGAGGACTATAAACTCGCTCGTTTTCCGTTCGGTTTGGCCTGCTCGACGATCGCGACGACAGCCTCTGCTTTCGTTGTCTCTGAAGAAAGGAGCAACTTGCAGTGAAACTGCCCGATGACTTCTCGGTGAAAAATCATCGTGCCTCGTGATACAGCTGATTCTTTCGTCAAAAGTTAGCATTTGGTTTACGAAGGGAATTACTCTACAGCAACGAAACTCTAGAGCACTGACCCAGGAGAACCTTCGCCGCACATAGTGCAAAGGAATAAAATGTTACGGCAACAGAAACGAACGCAGCTACCCATTCTTAACATTGATTTCGCCATAGCAAACAAAACAAACGCAACAAACTAAATATTCAGTAACGGGAATTTATATATTTAATCTTGACCTGGACACCGCAGGCGAGAAACCGTCTTTCTCAGTCTTCGTCGGAATCTTCATTTGATGCGCG